>NC_087391.1:3636645-3754052 GCF_963675165.1 Halichondria panicea
CTGGAGACAGAGACCATCAAGGCCAGCATCCTTAGGCACAGACTGGCTAACTTTCCTCACAAACTCAAGGCTGAAATCAATGGTCAGCATTGCTTGTCCCCCTCTCTCTGTACATGCAATAAATTATACATGTATTAGTGTTAGTTTGTCAATCATACATTTAGTAGAAACTGGGTCACTTTAAAGCAATCTTTTAAAATCCTGTTACATGTAGATCTAATACAGTCAGCTCGAGATACTAATGAAGCTGAAATGAGGCGGTTGCAAGTGAGTGATTATTCTAACACACAGCACGTGTTCATGTCTCTTCATTATAGTCTGAGCTAAAAGACATCGATGAGGAGGCAGATCAGTCAGAAAAAACACATGAAGTGTTGAAATTACACAATGAAGTATTAGAGTGAGTCATTTGCATTGGCTATAATCATTTGTGTATCGTATGGCCATGTATTGTACATGTAGGTCACAACAAACCAGCTTGAAGTCCAAGCACTCAAGCATGGTGAAGAAACTCAATGATTGTATGGGGAAGAAATCAAAGTAAGCACTTCTTACATATCACATGTACAATTCTCGTTGTGACTAACGTAATTGACCAGGATGCAGATTAAATTGAATGAGACCCAAGACAAGCTTAATAGCACTAACACAGAGGTATAATTATACATGTACATGTACATGTAATATTATGCTCATGCATGCTCTGATTCTGTAACAAAGATAATGATGCGTTCAAGTCTACTATTTTAACTGTGTAGATACAGCGACTAGAGTCTGAAATGATGAAATTAGAACAAGACATGATCCAGGCTAAACTTCAGTTCGATCATGAGAGGAGTAAGCTCTCTCAACAAACAGTGAGTATATGATACTGTACATTCTTGAGTTAAACCATAGATACAAGAGAGAGGGATTGGAAACAAGGTCACGTGCACCAATACTCTTACAGTAAATTGAGTGGCCGATCCGCATTATATGCACTAACCCTCAAATTGGTAGATAAAGAAGGCAAATACCGAGGTAAGCCAGGCTGGTTAGAGAGCATTATTAATGCATGTATCTGTCATTACTTAATATTGTTGGGTGGCTAGGTCTGTCTAAAAATGACGGTAGTTACCATTGTGGAGGTGTTTTTGGAGTTTATCTCGCCTGTAGTACTGCTGTCTGTACACGTAGGGCTAGAAAACTGGATGAGGAGATAGTTCCTTATTTTCTCTATTGCTTCAGCTAGTTTAATGTGTTTGCTAGGTTCTTTGTGAGGGGGCTGCAACCAAGAGCTTGTACTTTTGGAAGTTCTGAAGTAGTGGTTTCAATTCTAAAAAGCTTATTTTATTTGCTTTCTAGTGAAACTAGTCTTCCAAA
The DNA here is from genome assembly GCF_963675165.1 of Halichondria panicea. Taxonomy (NCBI): domain Eukaryota; kingdom Metazoa; phylum Porifera; class Demospongiae; order Suberitida; family Halichondriidae; genus Halichondria; species Halichondria panicea. The sequence continues at coordinate 3,638,008 of NC_087391.1, forward strand.
CTGAATAAAGTGCCTATGCCTTTTTTGTCCACAGATCTGTTGCGTCATCGGGGTAAACCTTGCAGAGAAAGAATACCAACATTAGCTAAATGTATGACTACCTTAAGGTGACATATTTTCGCGTGTATTAATTTCAGCTATTTCTGTGAATGAGAGTAAAATCGCAAAAATTAGTACTCGCAAATAATTGGCCGCCCTCTTGTTTAATGTATCCAGATCGACATTTCGCAAAAAATTATACCAGCAAAATGTACAAAACTGTAAAAACGCAAACAAATCTACCTGTGAAAATACGTCACCTTAAGGTATGTGCCTTACTAGCACCACAGATTCAAGATGTTAGCATAGCTGGGCGTGGCCCAGCCACTGTTTTGTGTGTACACTATTGCTATAAGCCACGCCCACCATACTTCCGTCTAACGAGGGTAGTACATGTAAATTAAGTTTACATGACCTCGTTTCCAATCCCTCTCTCTTATGGTTAATTACAATGTATGACGTAGCTACCTATTCGAATTTTCTAGTTTTAAAGGTGTTATTGGCTAGATCAATCGAAGTATAATTACTTGAGCAGGCCGTATGATAAGTTCTCCTATTGATAAATTTGTATAGAACGTACCCTACATGTATGTTGTATCAGGCGGACGCCAATGAGAAATGTGCTGAAAAGAATGCCGAGAACCAAAGTCTTACAAAGTGAGTTCTCCTCATAGAGTGCTGCTCTGTTTCACTTGTTACCATTCCAGGGAACTTAATAACCTCAAATCAGAAGTTGTTGAGACTGCTCTTATTGTCTGTGACAAAAATAAGGTGCTTTTATAAATGCTACCATCATAATTATAGCTATGTTTCCAACTTTAGCACATACAGTAACATGCACATGCATGTACATCTAGATCAAACGAATCTTTTCTGTCTATTCCTTCTCGCACAAAAACTAGTTCAAACTCACCCAACTAGTGTGTACATGTACTTGTTTTCAGTTTATACCTCTATAATCCAGGCACTACATGATGTAGAGGCTAGTATTCGCATGCTAACCGCTCTGGAGGATGAGCTCAAAAGGAAGCTTGAAGAGGGAGAGGAGAAGACCAAGAGATTGCAGAAGAGTTGGTAAGAGTGTGCCTTAGTATGTTCAGTAGATGTAGATGTAGATGTCTAAAACCGAACTTACATGTATAGCCCGAGGTGTGTGGGCGGCCACGTGTGTTATAGTCGTGTATATAATTATGTAGTCTGTCAACACAACAGGGCAGATTTAAGACTAAGAAGCGTACTTGTATACACAGCTAAAATTCGAGAAATTTTAATAGCAGTTGTGAACGTGCGCCTTCGTAGATAGACTGTGCAGCACACTACAAAGCACACGCGGCTGTATTCATGCGAATGGCACAGCTTTGTTTCTTCTGAATCTGCTGTGATCTAGTCCCTTTGCTCTGCCACTAGGCTTCATCACTTATTTCCAATACTACTTCACATTTATTGCTAGACATGCTAAACATGTTACAACCACGTCGATAGTTTCATTACCGTATAGCGTGTAATTTTCGTGGGGCAAAATATTCGTGGTTTTCGTGGTTGGAGGTCTGACCACGAATATTTTACCTACAAATAAAGCAACCTTGCCTACCTTTACCTGCAGTGCAAGCTCCAACCATGAAAATATTACCCACGAAATGTCTCGATATTGCTGAACCACGAATTTTGTCCCCCGAAAATTACCCGCTATACGGTATCACCTCAGTGCTTTAGTTACTATGCTATCATGAGCTTGCTGTATAGCTGTATTTACATGCGTACATGTATAGTAGGTTTGCATTTTCCTACATAATTATTTGCTTGTGTAGCCAATTTGAGACACAGCATGAAGTCAACATCTATGTTCACATTAGCAAACCCTCAGTTATAATTATAATAATGTCTGTACCTGCAGCACGAGTACAGAGCAGGAGACAGTCAAGATGAGGGCAGATTTTGCCAGTAAGAAAGCAGTTATGCTGGAAAAGACTCTACTGGTATGCATAATCTGATTGATCAATGAACGTCAATGTACCCCGGGCCCCCCCCTCATTGTATAGTTTCAGAAGGAGTTCGAGTCAGAGGCTGTTACAATAACAAAACTTCAGGAAGTGAAGAAAGCCTTGAAGAGAGGTATGTATGTACATGTATTTTATGACAGGCCCTTATACTCTTATACCGTATATTAAGTGTATGATCTCAATCGTATGCTCTAGATCACAAGCTTGCTCAAGAGGGCAGTGCTATGCAGTCCAGGGCGCTCAAAGGCATACTGGAGAAGTGAGAGATATTTCTGAAAACATGTAGTGTCACTAGATAGCACTGTACTCTACCGAGATTACACCCCACCAAAATTGTTTGCTACATGTATGCAGCAGCTTAGTGGGATGGGCTTATTTTCAAAACGGTAGTTTTTGTCTCCAATTTACGTCCAGTTGTTTGCCTATAAACTCTGAGTAAATGCAATGAATGCAAAACAATGTTAGTGGGGATGATGTAGATTGGTATAAAACGTTCATTATAGAAAAGAGTACATGCCATCATCATTATCATCGGGGTCTGCATCAGGGAAGGTTGTTCCTTGTCTCTACAACTTTACAATTATATCCAACAATCTTCGAAGATATTACGCTCTTCTAACAAGCTTGACAAACTGTATGAACTGATTCACTCTCAAATACCGTAAAATGACACTACATTGTAGCCTATGCAAGAAGAATTTTTGGGGTGGGCGTAAAAGTAGCACGTGTCTATATGTGTGTACACTGTTGGTGCACTGTTACATACATGCATATACCAGTAGTGTGTTATTGTGTACTCAAGGATTGAATAATGTCTACAATGCATGTAGTGTGAATGGGTCCAAGCGCACACTCCTCTACCAAGCAGAGGAGGGGGCCAAACTGGAGGCCGAGAACAAGGATCTCCATTTCAGAATAGCACAGCTCAAAGAGTCCCATGCGTGAGTAGTAGATGTACATGATACTGTACAGCTTAATCACATGCGTCGTTACTTACTTACTTACATAGTGTGAATGTTCAACTTCTGAAAGATGAGATGACTGATGGAAAAGTTGCAATGGACAAGGAAAGAAAAACAAGGTACTTTCTACAGTGACTTGTGCTTTTTGCTGGGCGTGCATTTCTTGAATTAAATATTCTTATAATTATTTCTCCAGTATATACCTATCCATGTATTGTACATTATACATGCATCTGGAAGGGCTTAGGTTATACATTGTACATGTACTTATTTATGCATTAAAGAGTAGCCTACTACATGTGTAGGGTGACTACAGTAGACAGGTTTCACTGAAGTATTGTTCAGTTGATTTAATGTTTACATGTAGAGATGTTTGTGCTATCATTCAGTCAATCACCCATCATAAGTGTTGTCCTCCCTTACTACATGTATGTAGGGAGGTAGTGGAGGAGACATACAATGCTCTGCAGGCTCAGCTGGTCGCTGTGAAGGTAGAGCACACCACCAACATAGCCAAAATGGCCACTGACACAGCAGACGCTCACAAAAACTACTCTGACATGTGTGATAAGGTGAGCCCTATCTCACCTTCCTGTCACATCACTGTGCAAATTAATTACAGTGGAGCCATACATGTTAATTGTTAGTAAAGATAATTATTGCATGCATGTTAATTTTACTCAATAACCTGTCCATAATAATTATACCTCGAGGCGTGGCCGCATAAGGGATGCGGTAAAGCTGACTCAGTTATGTGTGTGCATGTGTGTGTCTATGTGTCTGTTCCAGTTGTAGCTGCTGGCTGTGCTCAACAGTTGCAATGCCAACAGATTCTATAGGCTTCTACCCACGTGCTCTTGGATTTTGTTTTCTTCTTGAGTTTACTCACAGTGAAGGCTGTTGCAGTCTTCTTAGAGTCGTTCATAGCATCAACAATTTTCTATTGAACTTACTTGTATGAGTTAACCTTACACCAAAGCGCTTGGCTACAAGAGTCAGCTGCAAACAGAAGCTGCAGCCATTTGTGAACTCTGGCCTCTTTGCAGATACAAATGTACTAGGAAAAGCACCTTATCATCATTCTGATAGATCACAGTAGATCACATGTATGTTTCCTTGAAGATCATCTCTGTAGCCCACCAGCTCAGGTTCTTCTTCCATAACACTCCAAAACTTTTTAAGGGAAGCTAAGGGAAGCAAAACATGCCTCGAGGCATTCAGCACCAGTGCTTGCTTGCAACATTCATTCATAGTCATTATTGTATTATACATGTTATGCTCTTGTTTCTTGTTGTTGTAAGCAAGCTTTCTTTTTTCAGGCAGCAAGTTTGGAGAAAGAGCTGGAGGTGCTTGGCATATCCATAATGACCATCAGCCGTGAGCTCAGCATTGCCAGCACACGCCTCAACTCCATGAGAACCACTCTTACTGAGAAGGTTCACGAGTTAGAGGTATCTGTTTGTGAAAAATTAATCCCGTACAAGCATGTTAGTGTAACGACAAATCTAGTACTCTTGACTCAAAGTCGATTATTCGGGTTGGTTGAAGCTATATGTACCTAGAACATACATGGGCCTAACACTCGCTCACTTTGAAATATCTGTATGCACATGTACATGTGCAGTGGGACTGTCATGTATGTATCTTGTTACGGCTGTAGTTAGTGCATGGACCCGAATCTCGCTCTTTTTGAAATGTCTGTATTTATGTATGTTAAGATGCACTCATACAGAGTGCTTTAATTTACTGTAAATTAACGTTGTCTTTCTATATAGCAAAACATTGCTGATATGACCGATGAAATCACAGATAGAGACGATACTCTCTCAGAAATAGAGGTTTGTAAACATGCTACTAGCATGCTTCTGACATTTCACTGTTGGCACTCCCTGTAGCCAGTCTGTGATTCTCTTGAGTCTGATTTCAAAGAAAAGGGTGATCATTATGAGACAAAGAAAAAGGATATTATTGGTGTGTTTCCAGCATCAATTAACCCTTAGATTATACCGGTCATACTGTCACACAGCATTGAAGAGCAAACGTTCTGAATTGGATGATGGTATAAAGAGAATTGAGAGAGATTTAGAAAAAATTCACTTACCACAGGTACGTACATGTACCATGTTATACCACGATTAATATGGGGGCCGAAAAAATGGTTGCCACGTGACAGTTGCCACTTAAAAGTTCCACTGCCACTGCTGCTACCGCTACCGCGATTTGTACTACTAAATGGCGCAGGTCCGGAGCCACGCTCACCTACAAGCTGATGGCTAAAGTGCTGGAAAACTTTCCTCTTCTGATCTTCACGATCGAAATCTTGAGAGAGCTCTAGCAGAACTGCAGCTGGAGGTTCTAAACAGCCATAGCTATAGATTAGATAGAATTTTAGGTTAGCGTAGGCATGGTGGAAGTGGCGATAACTGCCTCGCGGTATTCTAGGCAGCAACCGTTTACCGCAAATGCGGTGAAAGTATTTGTGAGGTAGCTGTTGTTAGCGGGGTGCAATGCACGCGGGTAGCGATGGCGGGTGACCCTTCCATAGCCACCATACTTAATTTGTTCAACGTTCAATACCAACCTAATCTTTTTTGCCTTCTGGGGTCCTCAGCACTAAAGCATTCTTACATTGCGTGACTGTACATGTATGTTTAATACAGGAGAAGTTACGTATGGAGTCACTACGATGTCGTACTTACACTCGACAGCGTCTGCGTGAGAGGGTGATAGAAGTGGAAGAAATGGAGATGAGAGTGGTGGAGGCCAGGAAACAACTCGCTGCCATCACAAACGAAAATGAGAGGTGAATATAATTATTGTGTGTTCTCTCGTACATGGTGCAGTAAATATATATACATGTACGTGTACCTATTGATGGGCGTGGCTTAGTTGAGGAGAGGGGTTGGCGTGAGGTTCAACAACAGGTTCACTCTTTGTCCTTGGCTGTACGTGCGTGTGTGTGTGTGTGTGTGGAGAGGGTACATGACATACGTGAACTATACAATCATCATACTAGCTAACTCACTTTGATCATCCCCAGCATGATACGTAATTCATGATACGTACCCAAGTCCAATACAGTTGAATGTGCATCAGCCTTTGCAACAGAGTATAAAACAGTTACAGTACAATTAACAATTCAAAGTGCATTCGTTAATTGGGTCAATTGCTCAGTCCCTTTTCACTTGTACAACTCTCTTGCTAATTCATATGTGCTCACTCATTGCTCAACATTTCCACGCATCCACAGGATTGAAAAGGTAAGTGTACTCGTATTTTACACAGTAAATGCTATGTGAACTGCTGAAACTTCTTACAGGCAAGCGATGATTTGAGCAACGATATTGAACAGCTGAAAACACTTTTTGCAGCTAGAACTGAAGTTGAAAAGCAGCTAGATGACGCTTTGAGAATGCACAGAAGTGAGTGTATAAAATGTGCAGCCCGTATGTACATAAATGTATGCAGGTAAGTTATCCAAGCAATGGAAGGACAATGAGGAATTAGAAAAGGTGGGTGGTATTGCCTACTTTTATGTTTGTGCCAATGCTCCAATTATAGACAGCATCTAAAAGAGATGAAGTACTGCTAAGTGACCTCACTAGGGTAAAGAAAGAATCGGAAAAAAGGCTGGAAAAGTATGTATTGAACCATTGTATTGAAACCGTTGTACACTATAATTAATCATTATTTCCTCAAAGGATCACTTCGATTCATGAAGGATTTGATCGAGAGCTACAGGAGTTTACAGACTATCTTACAACTGCAGCAATAGTTGACTCCATGCAATGAATGTTGTTATTATTATTACATGTCACATGTACTATATGTATACTCTTATCTACTCTTGATGTTGTATATGAAAATTTGGCCAGCTTGGTGTGACTCCTGCATGAATCAAATTGGTACACCCACTCATTTAATTAATATTGCTTTTTGGGGTGGTCCGTTCAATATAATTATATGCTGAGAAACTAGACTAGAGTCAGAGTCTGGACTAGAGTACGTCTGGAGTGAGTGTTAGGCAAATAAAAATGAAATTGTCCCTAAACATGACCAATGTGCATGGATTGTATCTCAAATTCCCAGCGAGACATGGCACAATAATAATAAATTATTATTGTATCGTAGATCTATGTTTTAATATGGTAGCAATTAAGCGCAAGCAGTTGGGCTATTTTGGTATAATTATCCTAAGGCTGTGCATGGTGGACTGATCAAAGCATAATTATTGTTATAGCGCCAATTATACACTGTATATAGATCTACATGTACGTACGTATGTATGACTGCATATGTCTAAATGTTAACTAATTTGTTGTCGTTGCAGTATGGATTGTGCCAAACCCGCTGGTATATTCCAGTTCTCTGTTGTGGATGAGCTAATTCACCAGTCTGAGGTATGGCAGTGTTTGCTATTGGCGTAGAGAAATTTGGGTATAAATACAGACAATTAAGTGATCAGTTTCTCAACTTGCTGTATAGCCTAGCTATAATTATAACAAGAAGTCCTCAAAAAGATTTACAGCACCAAGTAAATCTTTTATGACGCTGGACTCTAATGATCGAGGGAGGACTGGGTTCATTATTCATTATTTAGTAATAAAGATAAGTGCATTGTCAATAAAAACGTTGACCTCGCTGACATCAGCAATAATTTTATGCTGCAAGCAAAGAGGGAGCTATGTTGATCTGAAACAAGTTTGCAACTAACATTTTATCTTTTTGCTGGAAAATCATAAAGAAAACAGATGGTACAAGTGGTGATTATATATAATGATACCACGTAGGAAGAGTTCAAGCCAGTCCCGTTTCCATTTGAACTACCAAAATTTGAGGGAACTGTGAATTTTGGAGCTGAAATGAAAGCTAAGCACTTCTATCTAAACGTAAGTATTGAATAATACTACAACAATAATAGAGTTGAATTAAAAAGGAATCTTGGACTTTTCTGAATCATGGAGCGTTTGGATCTGCAATAAAAGAAGGACTAAAATCCAGCGAGGTATAAGGCTGTAGTTTGCTCATTAATGCAATCACTCAGCCCTGTTTTATAGATGTGGCGAGAGTATTGTGAGCAACAACCTCTCAAGTTTATGGATCGAGAAGTGTTTCAACATCTCATTCATGGACTGAGGAAACTAGCACGTTTTGTAGGTGCGTACTTTCATATTTACACAGTTAATTGACATAATTAAGAAACTAATGTTACTTTGCAGACGCAGATCCCGCGGATATTGTGTTTGTACAGAATGCAACTACTGGGATTAATGCAGTGGTGAGATCTCTGGTTAAGAAGTTCCAGCCTGGTGACTCTATTCTCATGATTGACGTTGCCTATGGTGAGCGTATGCACATGCTGTATTGCAAATGGAGGTGTTAGTATTCACACTCTTGACTTTAGTGTCGAGGCAGGCTTATGCCTAATGACAAGTGAATAGGAATCTCGTCACTGTAATGGTTATATGCTCTTTGCAGGTACTGTGAAGCTTGTGATTGAGGATGCTACTAGAGGCACAGGTATCACAATCAACGAAATCAAGCTCCCTATTCCAGTGACATCACCGCAGGAGGTAAGCTTGATGAATAGTTCCTAGCTATCAAATTATTTATTACTTCTTTCAGATTGTGAAGCTCATTGAAAAGTCACTACAGTGAGTCACATAATTATACATGTAAAGATGGTCATTTCACTGATACTTCTTTACAGGCCTAGCACTAAACTGGCTGTGTTGGATCACATTCCAAGTAACCTTGCCTTCATTATGCCTATAAAGGTACTGTACATCAATACAGTCTGATTGTGCCCATGCTATAATTATGTGATTATCTTTTGGCAGAAATTAGTTGATGTCTGCCATGAAAGGTACGTATCCATGCAGTATTGTGTGAAGGCCCTATGACTCCTTTCACAATACAGAGGTGTGCAGGTGCTTGTTGATGGTGCTCACTGTCTGGGATCAATGAAGATTAGCATGAGGTTTGCGCTCTGTTTCTAATTCTGTCCTCAAATAGTCATAGTAAACTGATCGATGCATTTAGCCACCGTTTCATGCTTTTCTATCCAGAGAATTGGGTGCAGACTACTATGCTGCCAATGGTCACAAGTGGCTCTGCTCTCCAAAGGTGAAGTGCATAATCCCCTGAGTTCAAAAGTATCAAACACCTCTTCTTGCAGGGAACGGCTTTCTTGTATGTAGCTAGAAGCCATCAGCACATGATCCACCCTCCAGTAATCTCATGGGGTTTTGGACACGGCTTCACATCTGAGTTCTCTTGGATTGGTTAGTGTTAATACTAATGAAGAGTAATGGTATTGAATTGACTGTTTTATAATGAATACACAGCCTCAATGGACTACACCCCATACCTCTCCTTTCTCACTGGTGAGACAAAAATCTAGAACCTGATTGTAATCATTATTCTGTGTACATGGCAGTGCTCGATTTTTGGGATCATTACGGACAGGACAAAATGATTAAGTACATGTATGACACATCAAAAGAAGCAGGTGAACATGGATTTATAGTATGTCTTTGCAATGCCTATTAGTTTTATTATTTTGTATATGTATTTAGGATACTCATTCATTACTATTGCTGTGTAGGCCAACTACTGTGTGAGGCATGGCAGACAAGCTTGGTGGCAGATATCAGCATGTGTGGTCCAATGGCAGTGGTGAAGCTACCGGAGGGTGTGGTCCCACACTCGGCTAATCTGAGCCCCCCGTACAGTGACCCAGCTGCACATGCTGTCATGAACATTCTCCACTTCCAGTACAAAATTGAGGTGAAGTACTATTAATACTGAGCATGAATTGTTGTCCTAATTTAAAAGTAGTAAGTGTAGCATGCGATGTAATTATAGAGAGCATACCTTAGTGGTAGTTATGTACTGCAACATTTTCCAGGTACCTGTGCGAGTGATAAATGGAGAGTTGTATGTACGGATTTCTGCTCATGTGTACAATGAACTCGGTGAGTTCAAGGTTCTTGCTGATGCAATCCTGGCTATCGTGAAGAATAACAGGACAACACAGTGAACTTATAATTAATGGCTTGAACATCTTGAACAACATGCAGGTAGCGACATACGTACACATGTACGTCATAATGTGTTTATAATTATGTTTATATGCTGACAAACACTTTGATGAAGGCATCTTGAATCTGTGCATGCAGTTATTAATCTGTGCATGCAATACTGTTTCAAATTTGTGGCAATTGGTTATTATAATTATAAGCCATAAAATAATCCTTAACTAGTATTAAAAAAGATAATAAATAATAATTATTAATGAAGTTCATAATTTTGGTCTAATGAGAGATTCCTGTTTACATGTAGCGACCATACTTCCATCTTCAGCGTACACCCTGAAAGAGGGAGTATACACTATAATTGCAGCACTAAAACAGTCAATACCTAGCTTACCGGCAGGTGGTCAATGATCTTCCATCCATAGCTCGCTCCACTTCAGCAACATAGAGGTACCAGTGCTGGGCTGCCACAGGACAGTGGAACCATACACTGTGGTCCAGTGATGTGACGAGGTCTATCGGTAGACCAGGGTACATGTTCAACACCAGTCTGGCCAAGAGCATGTCAGATGCATACACAATTGCTATTCTGTGGTAGTTCTGTGGGTCACTCGAGTTGAAAGTGCCTTTCCCTCGTATCCATGCTGCTACCCTATTAGAGAAGGAACAATAAGCACATTGAGCAGCTCCATCATAACATTCACTGCTTCAGAATTTTATAGAGTCTGTAATTATAGACTAATGCATGAAGTCTCAAAAAGCACAGTCTGTGAACTTAATTATAACCATGCAGGAGTTAATTACAATTATAGGTGTAGATGCAGTTCTTCATCATAATAAGGCTATGCTAATAGAATCACAAGTAATAATACTTTAACGCACCGTGGAGGATGTTTATTCCCAGCAATAGCTTCCTTGGCGATATCTTCTCGAGCGCAAATTATGATGTCCATCAAAACATGAGTATATCGAATTGGGTACATCAGTGACAGGTCAAAATGTGTGTACTGTGTTCCATGTGTAGGTTCTCCAGGTTTGGGTACTGATGGCATTTCATGCCCCTGATACTCAATGACGCTTGATATGGGCTTGTAAAAAGAGGCCATACAGTGAAAGTTGATTTTATCCCCTTGCATTGCTTTAACAGAGAGAGAGCAGAAATTTTTTCCATCCTTGGCATGGCCTACTTTGTAATTCACTGGCGGATCTGTTTGAGTTGGGCCTACAAAGTAACAGTGAACCGAGTGCAAGAGGAAGTCTTCGTGGAGAGTACTGACTGACTTGGTTGCAGCCATTAATGCCTGGCTCATCACTAATCCACCATACACTGATCGGTATCGATCAGGCTTTGAGAGCGATATACTTTGGTACAGCTTGTCCCCGATCACTGCAGAGTGTGATCATAGATACTATGGTGTGATAATGCAGAGTGTATACATAAAACTATCACCTCACCCTTAACATCTACTGATTTCTTTAGCTGTCTATCCTCTAGTGTGATATCAACTACTTCCTCTTTGGCTGTGGCCATACTTGTTATAAGCAGGAACTGTGAGTGTTCAGCTAGCTCGGTACAGATCTAGTTGGGCGGAGTCCAACCAACGCTGCGCTCTGGGTTGGGTATCAGTACATGTAGCAGTTTTGTTCCACCGGTGTCATAGGAATGAATGACTCCCCTAAATAATGACTCCCGGTCACTCCTACCTAGGCACCAGTGACTCCCGGTCACTCACGCCTAGGAATAAATGACTCCCCCGGTCACTGACTCCTAGTCACGAATGACTCCCCCCTGGAAAAAATGACTCCCCCGAAATTTATATATGAACACTGATCCATAGAGCTAAAGAGACTTCAGGGGCTATACTAAGTACATGCATCCTCAAAACCTGTCACAGTGTGACTATACAATCAAGCTCAAGACTGTTATCAGGACTGCATGCATGCTATCTGTGAGAGACCTGTTTAATACATAGTATGACTATAATTACAGCTGTTCCTTATATACTGTAAACTGGTTCAGTTTAGCTATTAGTACCTATAGTACTTATACTACATTGTACACTCTGTTCACATTTTCACACGTCTCACGGTCACTGTAAAGCAAAACTTATAATACAACAACATCCATCAAAATAACAAATAGATCTACAGTGCATGAAAAACAAACAAAACAACAGTGCAAATTAACAGTGTATAAACAAAAACAGCTAGTGGAAGATAACGAAATGCTAAAAAAATTCTATCTAGATCTACAAGTAGGACAAAACCAATCTCCAAGTGGAGATACTTTAATACGAACACATTTATAATGATACCACACAGTACATGTGTCGCACTGGACCATTTCATCATAACAGTCAGGGCGGAGACAAGGGCAGTATATCGTAATTACTATGCTGGAAAATCTTTCTGGTCTCTTGCGGCTACTAACATCTTTTGACTTTGGAAATCTTCTGAGTTTCTCATTTTCAAAGCAACGCACAAGATGTGGCCTCATTTTGTCTTCATTTAGGGTGATGGTATCCAGATTGTCTCCTTGCAATGCGTGGTATGCAGCGGCAATTGCAAACAAACCACAGTTGTTACTGCCACTGCTCTGCTGTTGAATGGAGGCCACAGATAGTAACAGCCCATTGTGCGCTATTAAAGGCTTATACATCTGTGCGATTTGCAGCTCAGCACTTGGCTCCAGGTCTTTCCCATATTGGAAGCAGCTATCAAAGAGGAAAAGTTCCCCCTTGATGAGTGCTGTCGCAATCCAGTGATGCCTCTCTGTTACAAAGAATATCTGCACGGCTGTATAGGATATATATGATATAATTATTATACGGTACGGCCAAGGATGAGGATGAGGTATAATTATACCAATACTATAATAATACTACTATTAATTTAAGTAGAAATTATACCTGTGGCTTCACTACTAGTGACTGCAGGAAAGGAGATCTTCTGAACCAGAAGAGTAGAATAACAGCCTTCAATATTTGGAAATTGCATTCGCATCAGTTTGTGCGCAGCATACATATGACGGTCAGAAAGCATCCCGCTCTCAGCAAGAACTACATCCTTGTCTCCCGTCCTCAGGTCCAAATCCTTCACCCAGTAACTTGAATTCTGTCGAATGTGCACACAATAATTATAATGAACGGTTTATAGTGTGCATGCACATAATTATTAATAATAATTGTAATTAACGATAGCTCCTGTTAACAAGTATATAACTATATACCTTTCTTGTTACAGATTGAGTAGTCCTTTGCTTCTTCAAAGGTGGCTCCATAGAGGATGCAGTCTTAACCTGAGAGAAGGGGGCGTCTCGCTTGCGAGAGGAGTGAGCATCTGGCTTGTGAGAGGAGGGGACGTCTGGCTTGTGAGAGGAGGGAGCGGCTGGCTTGTGAGAGGAGGGGACGTCTGGCTTGTGAGAGGAGGGAGCGGCTGGCTTGTGAGAGGAGGGGACGTCTGGCTTGTGAGAGGAGGGGACGTCTGGCTTGTGAGAGGAGGGAGCGGCTGGCTTGTGAGAGGAGGGGACGTCTGGCTTGTGAGAGGAGGGAGCGGCTGGCTTGTGAGAGGAGGGGACGTCTGGCTTGTGAGAGGAGGGAGCGGCTGGCTTGTGAGAGGAGGGGGCGTCTGGCTTGTGAGAAGAGGGAAAATCACAATTTTTTTCCCACAGCTTCTAAAAATGGAGTGTATAATTATAAAGAAACATGAAACATTAAATTAATATCGTAAAGAGAAATGTAATGTAATTATAATTAGCTTCAAAATCTAGAGACACATGCATTATACCTTGCTTGGGTCTTTCATAGGAGTACTCGTCAAAGAAGGGTTAAACTGATCGAGAGATTCATCGTGATGGTTGTCTGATAATTCGGAAGGATCCGAGAGAGAACTATGTTGATCAAAGATAGGTTTTTCGGAGTCTGAGCCATGGTAATGCTTTAACCGCTGTTGGTTAACAGCCTTTTTTAAGGTCTTTCCAGTCTTAGGGTTGGCAATCTTAAAGACTCCCTTGTCCAAGCACTCCACCACCGTGTATGGGCCTAACCACCGAGGCTTCAGCTTGTCTCCCTTCTTACATTCCCTGGCTGAATTCCTCAGCCAGACCAAAGTCCCAGTCTTAAACACCTATATAATTAGAAAAATGACATGGCTATGACATTAAACGAGTAATGAAAATAGCCATGCTACGCTCATACAATGATATAGCCTGCTCACCCTCTTGTCTGCATGCTTCCGATCATAGTACATCTTGTCCTTTTCTTGGGCATTGTCAATGTTCTTCTTGGCTTTGCTGTGGATATCATCCTTTAACTTTGTAACAGCTCGAGCATGGGTCATAATGGCACTAATGTCCCAGCTCTGCTCAAGTTCACCCTCGCTGCCTAACTCCAGTTGAATAGGGAGTACAGGTTTCCTGCATGTGGAATGTTATAACAATAATGCATGCATGCCAGATTATCATGTAATTATTATAATAATTATAATTATGAACAACTCACCGACAGAACATCAACTCGAAAGGTGAATACTTCGTTGCCTTTTGCTTACTCGTCCTATAAGCAAAGAGAATAGCGGGCAAGTGGTAGTCCCAGTCGGTCTGTGAGTCATTCACATATTTGAGTAGTGCTGTTTGAAGTGTTTGATTGAAACGTTCAGTTAGCCCGTTGGTTTGTGGGTGGTAAGCTGAAGTGACCCTGTGCTCTGTTCCAGTGAATCGAAAAAGCTCTGTGTTGACCTGATTAACAAACTCACGGCCTTGGTCCGATATCAGCACCTCACAAAACCCAAACCTGCGTGCATGTATAACCATAATCATTAAATACGTGTTATTATAATTATGTGTAGAGATGCATGTGATTACAATTTCACACACATGCATAGCTTACCGACAAAACAAGTTGTACAGGAACATTGCCACTCCAAATGCAGTTTTGTCAGGGAGTGGGGCTGCTTCAGCCCATTTGCTAAAATAATCGACCAATGTTACCACATATTTGCTGCCATTGGGTGTAATCGGCAAAGGTCCTATCAAGTCTATGCCAACCTATAAAGTGAATTACATAATTATAATTAATATATGATTGTGCTCAAAACAAATAATTATTATGCAATGCCATAAAAATTATAGTGTACATATACCTGATGCCAGACTTTGGGTTGTACAGATATCGGATGGAGTTTGGCATTTGTCTTTACAAATGCTGGGTTCATTCTCTGGCACTGGCTGCAGTTCTTTACATACTCTCGAATCTCCTCCACCATCGACTTCCAGTAGAATCTAGAACATATCTTGTCTATAGTTCTATCTCTTCCAAAGTGGCCACCAGCTGTTCCTGCATGCATGCGTATAATAGATTACAAGCATACATAATTACATACATGCTCTATTACCTACTATTATCATTTTACCAAAGCCATAATAATTATTATACCTGCATGGCAATCTTCGAGGATTCTTGATTTCTCCTCATTGCTGCGCACACATATCCTCCAGTCAGCTGCATCAGCAGCTTTGGTGTGCTTCTTGTAATATAGGCTACCATTTTCAAACTTAAAGTTCTGCCTGCATTTTCTTCTAAAGTTTGCCTTCTCTGTTTTGCTGTTAATAGTAGGAGGGTATTCTCCTTTTCGTAAATAGTTTTCAATCTCTTGTAAATTCTCCATTTCTTGCTGCCTTCTTCAAATGACATGACTGTGAACGATCACTGGTTTTATACCATAGATCTAGCTGTCACTTGCTGTCAACTACAGGATAGAACAATTAACCTTGCAACTCTGCTCTTCACACATTTATAGGTCTACATTCCAGCTGTCACTTGCTGTCTACTACAGGATGAACACTTGCTTCATTGCTACCTTGCATGCTACTACTAACCTTGCTCTTCATCCTGCATGGCTCTTCATTCTCTACTATATGTCTATGAGGAGTGCATGAATGTACTCTTGCTACTATATACTTACATTGATGGCAACATTGGCGGAACAAACATGCGCATAGGGGAGTCATTTATTCCTGGGGGAGTCACCCACACCTTAGGCAGGAATGACCGGGGAGTCACTCCCACCGGGGAGTCATTCATTCCTCTGACACCGGTACTTGAGACAGAGTATGAATATTGTTTAATCTTTAAGTGGCTGACAACCGCATGGCTCAGGGGTGCGATATAAAGAAATCAATTAACTATTTGGATGGCTATTCTAGCTGACTGGATCTAGCTATAGTTGTTTTGGAATTCAAGAAAGACCTCAGACTCTTAGAGAAAGTAGAAGAATACTGTAGCCTGTAATATAAGATTTAGTACAGGCAGAAATAAACTTTTTCATAATAGTTAGACATCTAGCACAAGGAGAGGTACAGCCAGCTATAAGACTACCCCAAGGCTTCTGAGAAGCTTTTCGAAGACCAAAGAAGGCATACATAACACAGGTTTTGTCCAAACTAATGATCTAATCTTATTGGTAGCACAACAAAACTTAAAACAAAGACAAGTCCTTTTAATTAATTAATACATACTGTTCAAGCTTCATTCATAGATGCTAAGATAGACTATGCTTCTTTTCTAGTAGCCTAGATATCCAGCAGGAGCTGTTTCTGCATTCTCCAGAGAAATACAGTGTCCCAGCTCGCCTTGTCAGCTAAATTGAGCTGTAAGGTTTCCCACTTGAACGCAGCAATCTGATTGGGCTGCAAATTTCTTGCAGTGGGAACAAAACTGCTACATGTACTGATACCCAACCATGAGCGAAGCGTTGGTTGGACTCCGCCCAACTAGTACAGATCAGGGATTGGAGTAGATCTCAGTTCTTAGGTAATGATCGACATGTTAGGACAAAAGGTCCATGTTCAGAGGTCATGTTGTTCAATAAGGCAGAGAAAGAAATATTGAAATTTAAGTCACAAGGTACACGGTACACAGCCAAAAATCCATGTGAAGGAGGACTCTTCTCTGTCTAGTTGTCTTAATTTGTCATCATCAACGTAGATCTACAGCCAGTAAAAAAACAAAAGAGCAAACATGTCTGGGAAGGACGACAGGATCAATGTGTTTCCATCTAGAATGTAAGCTGATATTAAAAATTCTTTGCAACCGTACTTCAGTAATTTAGAGTATAGGTCTGGGTACTTCATATGAATTTGTGTATGCTGAATCTACATGCATGACTATCTTATTACTATAATGCCTAGGGCCTTGACGCTGATGAAAGCTCGACTGAAAGGAGCCCAAAAAGGCCACAGCTTATTGAAGAAGAAAGCCGATGCTCTCACACTTAGATTCAGAAACATTCTTGGGAAGATTATTGAGGTATAAAGTTTATAAATGGTCAAGTGTGTAAACAGAGATAAAAGTGGAAGTATACAGTCATGATAATTATTATGAAGATTGCTGTCCTATAAAGAACGGTTTTACTGATGCCCGTAGGCGCTCTTATGCTCTAATCGATTAGTATAGCATATACTAGCTGTGTCGTAGGGTGCTTTATGGGTATGCATAACTTCCTTTTGTTTATGCTTTTAGCTTAAAATTGAATGACAAGGTGTACAATAGACCCCTCAATTCTCAATAGACTAAAACACTCATGGGAGAGGTGATGAAGGAAGCTACATTTTCACTGGCTGAAGCAAAATTTGCCGCTGGTGACTTCAGGTGACGATTTTAACCGGCATGATTGTTTGGGAATATTATTTTTTCTCTCCTATGCAGTGAGATGATCTTACAGAATGTGGATAAGGCTAGGATAAGACTCAATACCAAGAAAGACAATGTAGCAGGTACAGTGTACTGTAAATTGGTAGAGGTGCCAAGTTAACTGTCACTGCCTCACTGGCCTCTGTTACATATAGGAGTGACCTTGCCTGTGTTTGAAGCGTTCACTGACGGATCTGACAGTAAGTTATTATTCTGCATATCCACTGTTCACATTGTCCATGATATACAGCATATGAACTGGCTGGACTGGCCAGAGGAGGACAGCAAGTATCAAACTGCAAAGAAGTGTTTGGAAAAGCTGTACGCCTCCTGGTTGAACTAGCCTCCCTTCAGGTATTCATCATAATACTTAGTTCTTATTGTGTAAGTATATATTTTTTAATAGACGGCTTTTGTGACACTGGATGAAGTTATCAAGGTCACCAACAGAAGAGTTAACGCTATAGAGCATGGTATGTTCATAGATTGAAAAGGAAGGGGATTGGAAACGAACATTTTTGCGTGAAACACTCCGCGTTATAGGGCGTGGCTAAAACTACAAAGGGATTATTTTATAGTCAGCATGCCCATTACCTGTCTTGGCTGCCATACAATGTGCTGTACATAGAAATGGTGAAATTGATCACTTTTAATGTTGAATATTCTAGAGAATATAGCTCTAAAAGGTCGACTAAGCAACGCAACCACTATCACTAAACAAATAAATGCTATAAAAGAAGGAATAGCCCTTACTATGAAATCGTGAGAGGTCAAGGCCCGTGGTGTGTCTAAAGCATACTAAAGCAGTTTGAAGGACTATACTGCAAACGTTTATGAACAGTAAAGCTTATCCATGGCATGAAACCATTCTATATAGCACTTAGATACATAATAACCAAGTCAAGTAATGTATTTTGCTGTTTAGGCTTCGCAGCAGGGAAAGAGAAAAGTTGACATGGAGTAATTCAAGCAAAAACTAAAAATAGAGTAAAGACAGCGGACTTAGACAAGTTAGAGCTTGTCAGTGGTGTAAACTTACTTCTCTAGAGTAACCTCCCAGCCTCTGAGTGATCGCTAGTGGATAGGAGAGCTAGAAACAGTTGAAATACAACCAGAGTACGGTCAAAACAAAAATAATCGCGAGCGCGAAATCATAACGCAGAGTGTTTCAACCATTTACACAGGGAGGCCTGGTCGTTTCCAATCCCCTTCCTTTTCAATCTACGGTATGTTGCATTGGGTGTGGTCATCTCTAACACATCTAATGAATGATTCATGCAGTGATTATCCCCAAAATTGCAAGAACATTGAGTTATATTTCAACAGAGCTAGATGAACGAGAAAGAGAGGAGTTTTATCGGTATAGGCATCAATTGCATGTGATCCCCACCTGTACTGATGTGTTGTTCCTTTTATGTAGTCTGAAGAAAATCCAAGAGAAGAAGAAAAAAATTAGGGCACTTAAAGAGATAGAAACAGTGGAAAGATTGGCTAAACTGAAAATTAAACGTAAGTGTATAAATGACCCCTCCGATTTAGCTGTAGAAATTTTAAATTTTGTAATTTTTTGATAGGTGAAACAGAAGCAAAAACTATTTTCGCAGCTGACAAGGATGAGGATATATTATTCTAGCAAGTGGCACTGCACTTATATTATAAATAGCTGTTATATATGTTTTAGAATTGTTTGTTGTTTGTCAATTCTGTACTTTTAGTGTGATTGATACATTAAGTTTAAAGTACCAAAGTACAGTGTGAATCAATATTATTCATCGGCAGGTACATAAACATGAATTATTTGATTGGGTGTCCACAGTCGTACTTTCCTCTGACAACTTTCACTCTCACGCCAGGTACGTCTTGAGTACGTCCACCCTCAATGAGGACAACATTGTGCTCTTGCAAAGTGTGCCCTTCTTTCGGAATAAATGCTGTTAACTCCTTCCCATTTGACAACCTCACTCGACAACACTTTCTTTGGGCAGAGTTTGGCTTCTTTGGCTTCCGAATAATTGTTTGTAACACTATTCCCTTCATCTGTGGTCTGCCTGTCAGAGGACCACGGCGTGGCTTCTTCGGGCTGATGGGACCCTTGCGAATGATCTGGTTAACAGTGCGACCAACTATCGAGCTTGTATGAACGGGTTGGCATTTCACCTTGACACAAGAAAATATATCTGAGAGGGGAAGATTGGAATAATTATGACAATAGGGTTTCAAATTGTAAAACACAGATCTATCATCTAGATATAGAGCCTACACAAACTGCCATGAATTAGACGATCGGTGAAAAGTCTTATATTTGAGAACATATCTCACAGAGCCACTGCATGAGACGAGATTCGGACTTGACTGTACTGTACTTAAATTATATAGGCTAAGGCCATGTGCAGAGCTAGCTAGCTAGGGCCTGGCAGAAGGTCAGAAGGTCATGCAAATAATGGGGGAGGGGCTCAAGTGCAAGTAGATCAAATTGCACAAAGTGCAGTATAGACTCCATTGTATATTAAACTACTAGATCTAGTCAAAGTAAAGCAAGCTCTCTTTGAATATGTGCTATTCGTAAGCCAATGCAGTCTGTTTCTTCAGCTTTACCTGCAAGGTAAGCTAGACTAGGTAAGCTGGTGTATTGAGTATTCAATGAATGAGCTAGGTCTATAAAATGTTCACTGAATTATTGCCTTTTGATGTTTGATGTAACCACAAGCCTAGAATATCACAACCTGTAGGTGTTGAGCTCATTATTAAGCCAAAATGTGGTGTCCCTATAGTTTTGAGTCATTTTGTTTCTGAGCTAAATCTACAATACCAAGACACCAAGACACCATTATTTTGCGGGTGAATAACCTTTGCAACGAGTTACATTTTCTGCTAATTTGACCCTTTGCAATCTAACTATTGCGTTCTCGCAAGTGTCATACCAGTACCAGTTTAGGTTTTTGCGATTTTTTAGCGATCAACCTTTGCAAAGTTCGTTTTGCTCGCACCCATTTGGTATGCTATTTTGCTTAGTATCTATTATACGCACCACATATTGTTGCTGCTGGAATCATAGATGCTGAAATATGATCATTGTTTTGAGTATAAAGTGTAACATGATGAAGGGTGTACACGAGATTGTGCATCCATTGAGCATTCTTTGCTATGTAGGTTGGCTTTTCAGCAATATAAGCCTCATTACCTCTCCCTACATAGTACATTGGTCATCATAACACAAGTCGTATATGTTTGATAAGTACCATGAGAAAGCTAGTGGCGTCAGTGGGGTGGGGAAAATGGGCCCGAATGTCAATAATAAACTAGAATGGTCGAATGGACCTCGTCCAACTTACAAGTTGAGTAATATCCATTCTCCAGTGAAATTAGTCCACAATGGATGCCCTTGCCCAATAGAACAGAATCATTTTCCTATTAGCTATAGAACATTTCTTTCAATAGCTTTTCTGAATTGTAGCCGTTCTCTTCTATCATGGACAAGAATCCTTCCCAGTTAAGGCGACATTTGAGCTTTCTACGGCTCCAATTAGATCATGTACCAACACAGGAACTATTATTGGCTGTTCGACAATGGATTGAAGTAAGTCTATTATATCAACTGAGTCTTACATGAGAATTTATGTTTGCTCTAGGGATGTACTGAAATTGTTTGTGAGGAAAAGACGCTTTGGGAATACTTGAAGGATGGTACAGTCCTCTGCAGGTGATTATTGTAGTCCTATTGTGGGGGATTTAATGATGGAGAGAATGTAATTGAGATTTTCCTTTATCAGAGCAATCCAAGCCATTCAACCTGGCCTTATTAAGCGAACCAACAAAATCAAAAGTCCGTTTGCATACAGGGTGAGTCACTGTGCTGGTATGTAAAGTTAAACTTTACAGTCATGCTAAGCTATTGAAGACTGGGTGTAATAATAATTATTATTGAGGGCGTCTCTTATTAGTATGATTGTTCATTTCCTGTATATAAGTGTATCTAGCATGTGTAGATAGTGATGTTTACCAGTAAGCTTTTTATGGCTGCAATATAAACTTAGTCTCTATTGTGCAAGTCAAGCTAACTCAAAACTGGAGTAGTAGATCTAGGCCTAAACCCTTCAATACAATCTGCTGGCCAGACTGTTGATTATCTACTAGACTACTACACTAAGTGAGTAAAGTTTTGTGATTATACTGACTAATCTAGCTAGCTAGCTATGATAAAAATGCAGCTTGAGTAGAGATCCAAACCTACTCTAGACCCCGATCTTGCCAGTGCATTCTTTATCTGCATTTGTGTATGCTGATAGTATATTATACTCTAATTTATTTATTACTGCACACGACTTAATTAAATATACAGATCTATCTAGAGCTATGCATTCCTAATACAGTTGTGGCTGGTAGGTGTTTGTGTATATTGTTAGCAACCAAGTACCCTGCCTCTGTGTTTGGGTATGCACTGCCAATTTTTCAATCCTGCAAATTGTTTGTATACGGTTACAAATTGTTTTCCTGTACTTGGTCTTGGCAAGTTTGCTGAATAGATTACACAAAATCGAAATGGGATTTTCTTTACTATTAGGAGAATATTTTGTTCTTTTTGGAAGCTTGTCACAAGCTAGGCTTAAAGGACTGTCACCTGTTTACACCAGAAGATTTGTGTGAGGACTACCGGAAAACCTCCAGTAAATCAAAAAGGTATGTTGTGAGTATCATGCACACCCCCCCCCCCCCACTGCTAATTTGTTCATTTCGTTTATTGTTCATTTTTTTCTTTTGCAGTAACTCTCAGGAGGCAAGGTTAAGAAAGGTAAGTGCTCAACTGCATTGTTTATTGTTCAGAAAGCATGCAGCCGCAGCCAGGTAGCATCCCAGACTATGAATAATTGTGTGTTGCGTTCATAGCTAGAATTATGCTTTAGGCTACAAAAGTGGTTACAAAGGCCCCACCTTGTTTGTATGTTGTCTACAACGTTTGTATACCACCCTCATATAGACAGTAGTGCTCTTCACTTGCTATGTCTTTACACAATGTATCTAAGTGACACTTGTTTATGATCAGGTATGTGAGTCACTCTACTACCTTGGGCTCAAGACTAAAGAACTACCAGATTACACTGGACCAACGCTACTCCCCTTCCCTGGCCAGGTACATTGTGTACACAACCAACCTGATGCAGAGGATGTGTAGCACACTTGACACATACTGTTATCTTAGTGCATTCCCACTTGAGACGGAATTTATTACCTCATTCCCCATCCTTAATTAGACGATACTATGTACTCAGATGGCCTTTTGAGTAATCACTTGGTATTTAGCACTCAATATTCACATGCTCCATCATTTATTCCAGACTAAAGACAGACGTGTGTGTAAGGGATTCTCATCGACCCAGAGCATACCATCATCTGTGTCACAATCAAGTTACACAAGAAACAAAGCTCCAAGAGCTATTAGGAAAGTACAGAGTGTTGTTAACCTGATTACTGGGACGAACGGCTCGAATCAAGAGTCTTTTGCTGAGGTTTTTTCTTTCTTCAACGGAAGAAAGCAGGGTGACACATCAGTGTGCTCACAGCAGTCCCTTTCTTCCCTTGATGAGACAGACCAATCTACGGCTGCTGATACGTCTAGCTTTCTACTAAACAAAGCCACATCCTTACAACACCTACACACTCACACTTCAGGTGGTAATCCATCACCATTAGATTATAGATCATTTGACTTTCCATCTTCGCCGAGCGAGGCCTCTACAGTTGTACACGGAGATCTGGAGCTGTCACAGTCTAGCGAAGGGAGAATGCCTTCCCATTCATTAAATTGTCATAGGTTTGAGTCGGTGAGCACAACCGCACACTCTCAGCCACATTCTACAGAAGATGATGTGTTTCTGAGCAACCCATTCTCACCAGTTCATCATCTCAGCAACGCACCAACTCAACCACGAATTGACCACACCGGTATTATCAATAGTGCCACCAGCAGTCAGGACACTCTAGCTGCCTTCTACGGATCACCAGAAAGAAATGCAACGTACGAATTCAGTCTGACACAAAAATCTGAAGATAGCTACCCAAGCTATAGCTTGGACCGCAGAAAGTACGCTCAACGACTGAAAACTGTGGAATCAGAGGAGTTCTTTACACAAGAAGTAAACAAAGATACATGTGATAGTGACGATACAGCCACCTTGGATACTGTAGCGGCACACATACCTGTAGTTAAAGACTCAAATCTTGCTGAAACAGAGCCAGTTGCCATACCTGTCACCACTCCCAGTGTTCCCCATCACAGTATACACATTGGGGGAGCAGAGTCACCCTCTTCATTTCAGGTGAAACATACACATACATTACATGCCACAGTTTGGTTTTAATCATGCATCCATCATTTAGCATAGATCTCTGAATAGACCTTTGCTATAATTATAAGCAACTTTCTTATTCAGCACTTACAAGCAAACGTACAAATAATCAGATGCTTGCTAGGTGCTGTAAATTGCACGTAAGAGTTGCATGCATGTCAGTAGTCCTGTATAGCTCTAGGTGGTGCACTTATTATAATGGTGGGGGGGTTAGCTGTATGTTGTGTATAATTACTGTTACTGTGAGTTAAAAATTATTTTTGTTGTGTATGTGCAGGATGCTCCTTCTAAAGATCCTGGTGTTCGAGAAGTGTCAGTTAGTCTTCTGCCTGGAGAGGAGCGTTTGGGACTAAATCTGGTCGAGGACTCGGATGGTACCCTCAGGGTCAAGGCCATTGGACCTGGTTAGTTATACACTACCTTGTGTGTTGAGTTTGCTTTGCATGAGTGACATATTCTACCTTGATAAATGAAAGGTAAATACTTTCCCAGCTCAATGATACTTCCGTCTTTTTTCAAGCTTTTCGTATAGCGTCCTAGGTCTGCTATTATGAGCAGGATGTGCATGTTCTGCGTAATGATTCAGAGGAATTGTACGTACATCAAACCCAGTACAAATACCAAATACACCCACAGCATATTTTGAAAATTCATTCAGGCACTGCTGCATCACGTGTGGACTTGCAATGTGACGATGAGCTGCTATCGGTGAACAGTACACCGCTTACCCACACACCACTCAACACAGCACTTGTTATCTTGCAAGAGGTACATGTATGTACTGTACTGCATAATAATATTATTGTATTGAGCAATGCACATTCCAAAGTATGGTATGTGTTACGTGTAGCTGGTTGGCTTCTATTGTGCCAACAAAATAATGATGTATGAATATTCGATTGTTGCAGGCCATGTTGACCGGGAGATTAATGCTGTGTATTCATCGGAGTGATATGGTTGTGGTCAAACAGCGACCCCAACACAAGTTATTGCGACCCCCTGACCTCTTGGATATGTCCAGAGTGACGTCTGATGCTCTACCCCACTCTCTTAACGCCACTACGATCCGTGTGGAGAGACAGGGAACACCTGATTTTATGAACAGTGTAGTACTAGAGGTGCTGAGCAGTCCTGATGAACCCAATGAAAGCAACCGAGAAATCCAAGTACCTATTGAGGCCGAGCTCACTGAAACAAAACCTTCTAAACCCATAACACACAGCAACAAGAATGTCCGACCACTCAGTGCCCCTACAAAGGCTCTAGCCGCAAGTATCGGCGTCCCTGCCCACAAGTCCAACACCCTACCCAATAAGAGTAACTCTCTCTTCAAAGTAGCCAAAGAACGTCAGACAGTTGAGAGGGAAAAAAGAACAGCCAATATTCACAGTAATTCTC
The DNA here is from genome assembly GCF_963675165.1 of Halichondria panicea. Taxonomy (NCBI): domain Eukaryota; kingdom Metazoa; phylum Porifera; class Demospongiae; order Suberitida; family Halichondriidae; genus Halichondria; species Halichondria panicea. Next base: position 3,663,476 of record NC_087391.1, read on the forward strand.
AGATTCTTCTCAAGTATGCTCAGAATCGGCAGTCCTCACATAGCAGCAGTTCATTGCAGAGAGGCGGTCAATCCCCAATGCAACTAGACAAACTATTCGAATCAACTAATAGTCAACATAAGGTTGCTAGAGGAAGTGTGTCCCCCGAGCTCCTTTGTTCCCATCACTCTAGTTCCTCCATTACCAATGATGATTGCAGCTCCGCTTCAACCCCGCTCAACCTGCGTCACATCAGCATGGATGAGACACGTCTTGCTAGTGTCATACAGATGGACAACATTTGGAGACAAGTAGAGAGCGGAGATGATTCCCCAGGTCTTATTGTTCGGCACTCAAACTCAATACATTTCGATGAAGAAGAGGATGAATTGTTATTGACTACTGTATCTGGGAAAACTGAGCTTTTGCAAGATTCTATGGATAGCAGTTTGTCTCATCCACAAGCCTCGTTATCGCAGCTAGCAATGTCACCGACCTCTGCACCCATCACAACTCTCTCTACCCCCACATCCCTCACAATTTCCACACCCCTCACAATATCAACGTCTCTTATAACCTCTAGCCCCCTCATCACTTCCAGCCCCCTCACGACTTCCACACCCATTGCTGCCGCTATACAACCCCTCAAAACCTCCACACCCCTCGCAGGCCTCTCACTTATCACCAAATCAGCACCACTGTTGGACGATATCTCAGTAACTGTGGACGAGATCAGGGAAGATAAGCAAAGGTCTGCTTCTTTCAACAACAACAAAGGTATTTTTTAGGCGGTGTTGTTGTGTACACATTGCATGAACCGCTTTTACATATTTGTGATGATTGTTCGTTGTTGGTCACTCACTCTCTGCTTGCAGACATTGATTCTCTCCTGCTTACACTGAAGTCTTTGGCTCCTCATGAAGAGAACACTGATGACCTGAGAGTCTTGGAGAGTATGTTGAAATCACACAACTTCAAGAGGGCTAAAAAGGTGATTGTCATTGCATGCTCTAGAGCTGCTGATTAATTAACCCTTGGCCACGCCGCGGTAACAGGTTATAGTAGTCAGTCAGTCTGTCTGTCTGTTCTGTGTATGCTGAGTCTGCTCACATGGTTGCCATAATGCTGTGTTCATACCATAGATAGCCTCAAAATAACAAGTTAAATCAACAAAACTTCGTTATCAAATAAAAAGCTAAGAAGCTTGAACCTGTGTAGCTAGCTTCAGGCGGCTTTGATTCGAGACCCTTAGACTTAGTGTCTAGTCATGTGCATACGTACTCTATATACCGTGGAGCCCATCCATGTGAAAATTGTGAAACACCGTCTCTGGTCCTGGCCCCACTAACGCCGAGGGTTCTGCACTTTAGTGCTCTAGTTTGAATAGTTACACCACTTACATGTACTGTGTGACATGTACTGTGTGACATGTACTGTGTAACACTGATACTCATTCCCATACAATGTACATGTACATGTAGGTACATGATGAGATGCACCAGTTGCTTTCTAAGAGTGGCAGCAAACCTGTTATTGGACGCATTGTACCCACTACACAGATGGTAAGGGTCTCTAAGAGATGTGTGACCTATAAGTACTGCATGTATTATCATTTGTTTATGCTTTTTTACAGCTGAGGCAGTCACTACATGGCTCAGAGCATTGTGAAGGAGTGGAAGAACTGAGTACCCTTCTCAGAAATTCACACGTTCAAGTAAGTGTAGTTTATTGTGAGAAAGCCCGGAAGCAGCAGCTAATTTGATCACCTTCCCCTTTCAGGCCGTGCTGTTTTGTCATGACAAAGTGTCCACACGTGACCTCTATGTACCAGAAACAACCTTCCACAAAACTGCCCAAGATCCTGTAGACATTATTCTCAGTAGATCAGTGTGTCAATTTGACACTGCTCTCCAACCAAACAGCAGTCAGTTGCTGTTCCTGTCTAGAGACGTGCCCAGTGGACGCAAAGAGGGAGCCGTCATTGTTTTCCTGGAGAGAAGTAACAAGCCTTTGGTAAGGTTGGCCGTACATGGAGAAGCTTATGCAATATAGTAACCCGACAGATCTATATAACCTAGTTTTTTTACATCCCGAAGAAATAGTATGTGTATCTGTGGTGAAAGTTAGTACTTTCTCTCTAGGGTGTAACTATTTACAAGCAAGAGGACTCAGCTTTCATTGGCACGTTGATGAGAGGATTTGATGCGGAAGCAAGCAGTGAGTGTAATTATAGTCACTGTGCAAGTTACTTAGCCAATAGAACGTTCATTTCTCTGTGGCAATGCCTCAACTTTAGTGTTAACCACTCTGCTGCAGATGTGTTAAGGGAAGGAGATGAGTTGCTGGAAGTCAATGGAATGCCCATCTGGGACAAGACTACCGACCACATTGTTACTCTCATGGTGAGTCTTGCCAAAGTGTTTTTAAAACAATAATGATTATGTTGAGAGGAGAATTATCTTGTACACTTACACACTCTGCTTTGTATGATCACCTTGCTCTCTAAGTATTGGAGACTGTACGTGTCCTTGTTATGATAGTTATGCACAATAATTAACTTCCATTTCTATAAAGTAATGTATACTTACTTACGTGTCATTGTCAATTGTTCAGTCCCCAGGCAGAACAGAGGTAGGGGACATTCTCGTGCTCACCATCATACCCTTGCATGACGACAATGTGGACCTCGAGTATGAAACTGTAAGTTACACATAAGTACTCAAGAACAACTACGTATATATTTGCAATCGTATTCCAGAAATACATACGTGCCCACTTCAACTACAATGGGAGGTTGGATGAGGAGATTCCCTGCAAAGCTCTTGGTCTAGCATTCCAGAAAGGTGACATTCTAGAAATCAGCAATCAGGATGACCCCAGCTGGTGGCAGGTGAGTAGTGGCTATGATTATACAGTACAAACGTGCCTTGAGTAAGTAATGAAAGTGGCATCCCATATGTATTTGTTGATTGACACTAAACTAATTGTGCCGTTTCTCGTACATATTTGATTCTGATTATAGTTTAGTGTTATGTATATAATCATTGTTCCCATCTGCATTCACGGTTGCTGTAAGCTGTCTATAAAGGAGCAGTATGCTCCTCAGTCCTTATGTCTGTAGATGTCACTTTTTTAACTATTCTTGTTATTTCCCCAGGCTCGCAAGGTGTTTGATGACGGTGCTGAGTCCTTACCGGGACTACTTCCCTCTAGACACTTACAACAACAGTAAGTGACTGGTGGAGCAGAGGATTTAGTATGTTATCATGTATCTCTCATCATTTATAGACGTGAGGCTCTTGTTCGATCATATCCATTCAGTCATGCAGGGACTAAAACTAAGAGAGGTGAACTTGTATAGTACAGTGTGTGTATAGTATGTTTGTCACAAACAGTGTTACAGTTACTATAATAATGTTGTTCCCTATTGGACACAGGGCTTGGATCGATCTTCTCCAAGAAGAAGAAAAAGAAAGTCTATTACCAAAACACATCAACAAGCAGTAAGCACTATCATTATTCTTTTATACTCTCCTCCTCGTCACTCCTTCTGACTCCCTGTGAAGGCAGTGTTTTAGTATACCCACTATTTATCTATTCCAGTGATGTACCACTTCTAATTTTACTTTTTGTACAGATAGCGTTGGGGTAGGGGACGAGGTACCTACCTATGAAGAGGTGATCAGATTGGAGCCTGGTCAGAGCCCGTACAGACCAATAGTACTCATTGGCGCTCCACGAGTGGGCAGAAGAACTCTCATTCGAGAACTGATAAACTCTAATCCAGCCTCCTTCTCTACAGTTGTTTCCCGTGAGTATCCAACAACATTTATAGTAGTAGTGTGCCAGCTAGGTCAGTATTAATTTATTTGTTTTATACCAGGATTGTTCCCTTGTGATATGCTTAGGAGTATTTGTACTCTTGTAAACCCGCAAATTCGTGTAAGTAACCAACCCATCACAGATACAAGTCGCAACCCGAGATCTGGTGAGGCGGAGGGACAAGACTACTTCTTTGTCACGAGAGAGGAGTTTGAGAGTGACATGAATCGAGACAGATTCCTGGAGCATGGAGAGCTCAAGGGGGCATACTATGGCACCAGCTTCATGACCATCAAGAGAATCATGGAGTCCTATCAAATACCAATTCTTGATGTGCACCCTCAAGTGAGAATCATGTTTTTTCTACAGTAGTTACCCCAGCATAATATTGAGGGCAATAGTTTCATTGCTTGGGGCAAGAACATTCACGTACATATAGCTAGGGATCGAGGGAGTGTTCAGTTACTGAAATTTTAATACCTTTGTTACCGAGTGAAACCTATTTTTGTTTCATTTCTTCAGGCATTAAAGAAACTTCGATACTCTGGACTGCAGCCGTATGTGATTTTCATCGCTTCACCCAGATTAGAACGTTTGCAGCTCACTCGTCAGATAGTATCAGAGAAAGTGAAGAAGAACATAAGTGGTTCATCGGGTAGACTTGTAGATGAGGATTCACTCTACACAGTGAGTTATACATACAGGTATTTTGCTCTATATCATTATAGCTTGTATTAATAATTAGCGCTACGTGCTAGCTACTGTAAGTTCTTGAGATAGTATATACTCCACATATGCACTCAGACCCACACATTATTTACTAACTATCGTATTATTTACTAGAATGTTTTGTGCGTGAAAAACCTTTGCGACTGAGCAAAATCATGACACTATAATTATTATGCTATTTAACTTTGCGGTCTGGCAAAATTCGTAATGTCATACATGCGTGCAAATACATACTGGTATAGGTTTTGGCGATTTTTGCTAAGCAATCAACACTCGCAAAACTGCATATATCGATGTTCCCAAAACATTCTATTAATGCAGTATACCGTATAACGGGTACATTTGGCGAATGAGCTCGAGGTAATTCCAACTATCATTAAATAATTAATGCAGCATGGTCGAGACCTCGTGCTGTATATGTACTGGGAGAGTATCAAGCTAAAACTTAATTTTGGTGACCATCATCTTGATTCCCGAAATATTAATCGCCAAAATTAATAATAATAATTTTTTTCCTTCATCCAGGAACATGAGTTGCGGCAGATGTTAGAAGAAAGCTTACTAATTGAGAATCAATATGGGCACTATTTTGACTGGGTGATTGTGAACGATGACTTCCAAGTTGCCAGTGACATGTTGAAGGAGGTAGTTCGGAGAGTGGGGGAAGAGCCTCAATGGATACCAGCACTCTGGAAATACGATAGATACTAGACTTCATGTACATAACAATATAAATGGACTGCCAAGAATAATTTTTATTACGAACATTTTTTATCCCATCTTATCATTACCAATTTTTTTATCACCTCATAGTTACTTAACTGTGTACAATCTTCTGTTGTATAACTATTATTTTCATAAGCACCCAGTCTTAATTATAATTATGATGGGCTGCATTGAATTGTGGCCTAAAATATTATAATTATCTACAGTCATGATAATTATAACACAAAGCAAAATTGCCCGTAAATTTCAATTTTTGAAAGGCTTCATTGTAATATCCTCATGAGTGACTGCATGAATGAAATCAAGGTATAAAGATCAATATATGGAGTATACTAAAGTTCCCTAGTTGATATTATTTCTCCTCCAAATAAAAACCATTACTAACGTCCCTGTGAGCAAAGAGATGAGGTATACATCCCAGTTTGGGCCAAGCAACAAATTTAGATCACCGAGTGTAGATTGTAGATATAGTATCTGCAATGAATTGAAGAAAAGAATAAGTGCTTCACTTTGTTTTCAGTAATAATAGTGTACTTACATGTTTGTATGACTCCTGATAGTACATAAAGTTGAGCTTAAACAGTGCCAGTTTCACAGGGAAAATTGCTTCAGCAGAAGTTTCCGATGCCATGTCATAGAATCGCTTAGCAAGGTGGAAGTCCTAAAGAGCAAAAAACAGGCCATTTAATGCACAATTCATTTCCCTTTACAGCATTAAGGCGGGTTAACATTTAGGATAGCAATCATAATGAGACTTTGCAAAATAATATTGTTGACAGCCACACACAATTTTTACACTTTGCATACCTTCTCTAGTCCAAGTCCTTCCTGGTACATGTAGCCCAAGTTGAACATGGCTTGAGCACAAGTTTGCTTGTCACTGGCCATTCTGTACTGATGAGCTGCCACCTCATAGTTCACTGACGTTCCCTGACCGTAGTAGTAGTAATCTCCCAATTTCACTCTTGCTTCAGCATAACCTGAAGTGTGGAATCTCAAATAACTATAACAGTGCAGATTGAATGGATTGGGGACCATTTAATTATGTGTGTAAATGTTGAAATTTGAAATGGGTAGTCTATGGGTAGTCTGTACCTATTCTAAACCATCAGCCCTGTTACACTAAAAGCATATATCTCGATCCCAAAGGAATATGTTGTTAATTTGTGAATGTCCCTAGCACTAGGGTACATGTAGGCATGGTGACAACACTAGATAGTCACCTTGTGCTGCAGCTCTGTTCCAATACAGCAGTGCTCTCTTCAGCGTCTCGTTTTTCTCAACTAGTGCCTGTTCATCTGATAATACATATCACAGTGTTTACAATAATAATATTGTGGGAGCATTGTACACACAAACCTTGCTCCAGAATGAATGCCACATTACTCTCAGCCTCTTCTACTCCCAGCTCAGCAGCAATGAAGAATATCATCAGTGCATCGTCAATGTCACCATTCGTATACAGTTTGTCAGCCTCTGTGAACATTCTTGTCCAATGGCCCCTCTCAGAAACAGACTTAAACAGCTATAGGGAGTACAAAATAATACATGACACATCAACCTAGAATACACCCCAATCAGTATCAATTTAAAACACTAGTCGCTACAATTACGAAGCTACCGTCTAATGTATGTACACGTAGCCCCATAGGTAATAGTTCATTTAGTGACTGCATAGTGTACACTACGCATATTCACCTCGACGGCATAATTGCAGTTTCTCTTAACACCGATCCCTTCAGCATTCATTTCTCCTAAGCTGTACATAGCTCTTAGGTGACCTACAATAATCGACGTTAACATACAGGGAAATATTATATGCATGTTAAGAAGGTTAGCTATATAGTTATGTGTCTTTAATTAGCAATGGTGCAGTATACTTGCCGCCATGAGAAGCGAGCTGAAAGTATCTCAAAGCTTTCCCCTGATCTCTGGGCAATCCAAAACCATCTGCAAGTTCATACGTAGTACACACAGTTACATACACTTTCGAATCAGGGAAAACAAATTATATATTCATGACATTAATTTTGTCACCTGTAGAGTGGAAGACACACTCAAAATAACAATTATTGTGCAACTACATGATAGTACCATTCAATAGACACACAACACTCCCACATACTGAAGTTCATGTATCCAATGTAGTACTGTCCTTCGGCCGAGCCTCGATCAAGTGCCTGCTGAAAGTAGTGCAGTGCCTTGGTGTAGCTCTAAAATGTATACAAGTGAAACACTCACGGCAATTCACAGCATTCAATACTCATACCATTTCAACTCCCATTCCATGCAAATACAGCATTCCCATTCCACTGAATCCATCTCCATTTCTCTGGAATGGACGTAACACCATACACAGTAACAGCAAGTGACTCGATAATTAGGAATGAAAATGTTACTGACATGATTCATACACACTCTACACATAACGAAGCATGCCTCGTTTTCATCATACACAGTCAAGCACCATACTTGTTTGCACAAACCATATCAATTGCTCTCTGAAAGTAAGTCTTGGCAGTGGAATAGTCCCTAGGTAGATCTTCACTCCCCTCAGCATACATCTAATGCAGAACTACATATCGTAACAGACTATAGCTGTGACACAATGGGAAGCCTGACCTTTCCTATCATGGTGAATGCAGCAGGGACTCCGTCTTTGGCAGCTTGTTGGAAAAACTTCAGAGCCATCTGCGTACGTACACAGAACCAATACACTACGTGTCAGAGTGCATTGTTGCAATTGTCATTCCCTCCTATGAACTAGCTACTGGGGTTCTTCTACTCATAGTTTTCCAAAGATACGATTTAGTCTCAAGGCTGGATATCCTAATAGCGGCTCTTATAGCTTAGACCTAGAAGGCAAAGGATATTTATATTAACCTGTAACAGTGTGTAAACAACCCATATGAGGTTCTAGCCCAGCTTGTCAATTCTTACGGTACTAACAACTTTTCCAGCATGCATCCGGCAACAAACCTGATAGCTTTTCTGCACACCTCCTGACCCGAGCATGTAGAACATGCCAATCATCATCTGCAAGTGTGAATAAGGGAAGTAGTACCAATGGTGCTAACAGAGTAGATTCTGGACACTGTACCTGGGCACCAGCGTTTCCACTGTCAGCAAAGACTTGATGGTACTGGATCATCTCATCCTCACTCACTGCATAGACACTACCACTCTGCCGAGAAAAAGAATTGCTTTGTACCACTTGCATAAGAGATCACTAGACTAGTTAACATTTACTACCAGTCAAAATATAAGCCATATATGTACTAGTATTTTGGCTACAAACGCTTTTAATCAGTTTGTGCTTGACCTGAAAGCTGTTAAATAGAATCCCCAAAAGAAAACAGGCACTGTTAAGCTCAATACAAGTGTACAACTCACCTCCTCTTCCGTCATAATTCTGATTTTGGACACCATCTGTCCACCGGTTATATGAGACGACTCACTCACAACTGCACAGCACATACAATCAGTAATTAATTGCATTATACAGTGCTTTGAAACCAAATTCTACAGGATATAAAAATACTGCGCCTAAAGACTTCCTCTGAGCAATATTTCCAAGAGGTCTACAAACCTTTCTTAGCTGCCTTGTAATAATACAACAGAGCACTCTCACAGCTCTGAACAACTCCAATGCCCATTAGAGAGCGGTAGCCCTGGGAAACCAAGCTAAGTACATGCAGCTCATAGAAACAATCATACCACCATACCATTATCATCTGAGCAAAGTGATCACCCCCCAGAGCCGCAAACACATAATTTAAGACTGCCTGCATGTGACAGTATAAAGTTTCCCTTAAGAGCACTCTGACCTGTACGTACCTTAGCTTGATTAGAGTTTACACCAGTACCTAAAGAATACATTAGACCCAGTCCCTACAATAATAGAGAGAGTACGAGGTAAAATCATAATTATAATTATGTTGCATTATATTAACCTGTTGTCCACTGGCTGAACCTTTGTCTGCCAATTCAGTGAAAATCTCAAATGCTCGAGTGAAATTACGCTCCAAGCCACGGCCAAGCTACAAGTAACACAGCACAAAAACCAATCAAATGTATGTACCGTGCACACCTCCACTTACAATGTGACCGTAAGCTAATAATGTCTGTGCTTGTGGATCTTCATTGAGAGTTGCTTGTTTCAAGATATCGTACCCCCTATAAATGGTAGATGATCTAAACGACACAGCAAATAGAGGTCACACTTACTGGGTCTTGGACTTTAAACTAATCTGTGAGATCAACCTAGCGCCTTCTGCTAGTAGACCTGTGACGACAATAATTATTAGTTAGATGGCATCATTGAGACTCAAACTAAACGTGGTGTATCAGAAACTTGCCTTCTGAGTTTTCTTCACTATTTGATAAGTCAGTGTCATCCGCAAACACACCAACTACACAGAGTAGTGAGATAGATAACACTCACACATGCACCAACATACATGTAGTGTAGTACTCTTAAGACACATAAATTATAGTGTACATGTATGTAGTAATAATTTCGTGAGGATCAAATACTAGTGGTAACAGTGAAACTTGCTAATATTTTAGTGACTACGTACATGTACTTGCATTCAAGAACACATAAAAGCAATCACTAAACTGGGCCACCTCTTTTATTGATACCACATTTTAACAAAGGCTTACAATACTGGTAATTTTCGTGGGGCAAAATATTCGTGGTTTTCGTGGTTGGAGGTCTGACCACGAATATTTTACCCACGAATGAAGCGACCTTGCCTACCTTTACCTACAATCCAAGCAGCAACCACGAAAATATTATCCACGAAATGTCTCAATATTGCTGAACCACGAATATTTTGTCCCCCGAAAATTACCCGCTATTATACGGTACAATCAACCAGGTTTCACTGTACGCAAATGTTGATATCTACACGCTACAGTTCTGACCTTGCAGGTAACCGAGGACAATCACTGAGATTAGCAACAAAGAGGGTAACTTCATAATCTTTGCTTCAGCTGTCCACCTATAGTTAGAAACGACTAAAATTAATACAAACAATAGTGGGTGGAGACAAAAGCCTAAACAATATTAATATCAAATTCAATGATGCAAGCAGTTCGTATACCTATATGAACATGATCAGGAATGCACTCCTAAACACGATCTACATGTATAATCGAATCCAGGCTCAACCATTAATTCTAAATAGATGTTTAATTAGAATAGGTTCTCATAAAAGGCACACAAATTGAAGTGCTTTGTAATGTACCCTGTTTCCATTCAGTTAGGATATGCCCATGGTATAACTGTGTAATTCTATAACTGTGTAATTCTCTCTGATATTAATTTTGTGATGATTGAAATCACAATGGTGTCACCTTACAAGGAGTTAGATCCAGTTACTATCTCAGTGAACTTACCACTCAATAAAATTACATTCATTTGACTTTCATAAGCCCTTTTAGCCAGTTGTTGACGTGGCAGAGCCGAAAGCAGAGGAGCTGGTGCTGGAACAGGCAATGGTTATCGGTTAGGTAAAGATCGTTACGAGAATAATTATTCTCGTAAGGATCTTTTTATGTAGTGATATTTACCAACACAGTACAGAACACTGAGGGGAGAAAATCAACAGAGAGTTGAAAATGCCTACCACAGTAGAAACTGCACAAAAAAAGAAGTGAGTAAAATAGAAACACTTCCATAAGAACATGTCCGTCCACCTATTAGATCTAGTCTTTTTCGTCTCGCACCACATTCCCACAATTTACAAACTAGTGTGCCCATGATCGATTGTTTTTGATTTTGCAGATCTCACAAACCGTCTGGTTCCAAGTACGTAAGAACCGTTCACATTTAATCTTTCGTAATTGTATGGGGCTGTACGATTTTTTTTAAATTGATCATGTCTGTAGAAATTTGGACCTCCTCTGCTCTGTCAAGTACAAGAACACTCTTCCAGACATTCCGTTTGATGCCAAGTTCCTCAGCTATCCCTTCGACTCACAAAGGTCCGCAAGGAAGTCACCCACAAAGATTAGGCTAATTATCTGATCAAGCCTTGAGGTTACACACCTGAGTGCACATAAGTGTCTTATTAAGTAGATTAGCTTGGAAGCCATTGTGCTAATGATGGTTGTTTTTCTCAGGTTTATACAGTACAATCCTACCAGCTTGGAGCGTAGTCACAAGCACGACCTACTCACTGAGGTGGATCTAGGCGTCCCTATTGACCTCATCTTACCCGACACTTACCCCAGCCACGGCCTCGATGGCAAGTGTAGTGGAACCTCCTAATATACAGTACAAATATACTTACAACCACTAGGGCATACAGCAAAGGATGTTCTAGTAGCGCCTCAGGCTTTCTTTGGTATAAGTTGCTACAAAATAAGTCTGCTGGCCCTGTGTTAGTATTTTAATACCGTGGACTTCTTGACATGAGAGATATTGATTGTTTGTTTTGTAGAGTATCGATTGTAAAGAGGTTGAATTCTCTTGAGAATAGTATTGGCTATGTGATGACAGTGGTTGTGTGATGACAGTGTCTATTTGTTTGCAGCTGTGTTGGACCCTGCTGACGAGGCACTTCTTGAGGATGAGGTGGTCCAGCAACCAGAGTCAAAACGGTACGTCTATACAGTGCTAGTACATTCACCCTCAAGGTATGCTTGTGTTTGATTATGGTGTTTTGGGGTCAATCATTACTTTTGGTTGTACTTTTGGTTTAGTGGCTTGCGCGCCAAATGAAACGACCGGTATACCGTACTTCAAAAAGCCAGATTAGCAAGAGTCTACTGTATATGCACTCACCTGTCAGCGTTATTTAGCAATGACATAATTATACTTAATGCCCCACCCCCACCCACCCACCAGTGCCAAGCAGCATGCCAAAAGTGTGTCTTGGCTGAGGAGGACAGAGTATATCTCCACTGAGTTTGCCAGGCCTCACTCAGCAGCTGATGGAGCGGAGACAAAGTGAGCCAGCACATAATAATATTATTAAACACTAAGATTTTGTGCACTAAGATTTTGTGCATGTATAGAATTAGCATGTACACGCATGCTGATACACAATATGTGTACATGCAGCTATACTTATTTATGGCTGTAATATATTTCAAAGTCAGTCCATGTAGAAAGTCACCGTATTTTAGGGATTAATACTCATCATACAGAGTTGGATACAATGTCAAAAAGAAGCTCCAAGGAATGGATGTTTACAAGGTACTTGGAATTGAATATGATCAGCTCTTCAATTTATAACCTAACTCCAGGATAGAGCGAGTCAAATAGCAGCTATTGAGGCCACCTTTGAGGCTGCCAAGCAACCGGTGAGTCAGTGACGTGCAGCTGTTAGTCATTGTCCTCGCCCCCACACTCCTCTGATAGATCACGAAGCATTACAGCAAACGAGGAGTAGAAGCCAAAGAAGTGCTACCCCTATTCCCTGACTTTGAGGTTTGTACAATGTAGTAGTTGTGTTGAAATATTTTTCATTAATTATTATCTTCGTCTTCCTATCAGTAAACTAATGCATCGTGGTACATGTACTGTAGTTTAACTATTCCTGCCTCTCCCACTCTCTCTCTCTCCCACTCTCTCTCTCTCTCTCTCTCTCTCTCTCTCTCTCTCTCTCTCCCTCCCTCACTCTTGCAGTTGTGGAAGTTACCATTTGCACAAGTGCTGTATGACACTGACCCTGCCAATTCTGGTAGGCCAGAGCAGAAACAAGTGGAAGAGATGTCACAAGCCATGATCAGGTAACAGTTTAGCAGGTTAATTGGTACACTCCCTCTAGTGAGCAATTGATATATGTCTGAAGAATCTGTAGAATTGACATCTGATATGATGGTCGCTTTGCCCTTAGGAACTAGCTGTAATATGATCTGCTTAACGCTATGCAAATCAGTGTGCTATTAGTGTATTAAGGCGCCCTTGGAAATCAAATTTTAGCCCATGGATATACATCATTGCACATAATTATGTAGCACCAATTGTATACATGTACATGTTTTTTTACGTATAGTCTAGCTTTCAAACGTAATTGTTGTTTAGTGGTGACTTATAATAGCAGTGACTAAGTTAACAGTTCCATTTAGTGACTGCGTGATCCACACCTTTTAGAAATAAAAGGTGGCTCACTTTTAGTAAGTTTTAAGAACCAGGATGCACAAAGCATGGTGGCCTGTGTTGGGTCAGGGGGGGGGAGGGTACCCCTGAAGATTGCTACTGGTGCCTTTTAGCCCCTATCAGCATACTGCAGTACTAGGTCGGATTGTGGTGATATGGTCATCCCCACTGGTCTAGATTAGACCCTGAATTTACAATCTGCACATTACAACTGTGTGTTCAAAATTCTACATTTGATATTAAGTGCACCCATGTGTGTGCAGAGGGATGATGGATGAGAACAATGAGCAGTTTGTGGCGTACTTCCTGCCCACCCCTGATACCCTAGTCAAGAGGAGAGAGGACAATCAACTGGGACTAGACTATCAGGACGAGGCAGAGTGAGTGTGTGTGTCGGGTTTGGGCAGTGTATTACTGGGTTTGGTTGTTGCCACATTCTTTCTAAGCTGATGCTTTCGCAACATTTTACAGTCAATGTATACAGTACATTGTTGGTTTGATTTTGACTTTGCTTGCAGAATTTTTGCTGATTGTATTGCCAGCTCAGTTGTTGTGGTGTTTGGTCAACAGTTTTGATGCTTATTCACTAGTACTGTTTATAATCATGTGAATGGCACAAGTACTAACTATTGCTAATTGCATGCTAGCAATTCACGTACACTGGGTAGAGTCTCGCGTTTGAAACCCAGTGTACAGTAGTACATGACATGTACATGGTAACTGCACCTATTGTTTATTGAGTGTTTGTGATCCGACAGGTTAGCCCCAGCTATACTATGTTACTTTCCTTCTCACCCATCACTAGGTACGAGTATAAGCTTACTAAGGAATATAACTGGAATGTAAAGAATAAAGCTAGTAAAGGATATGAGGTGGGTGTTGCAGTGCTATCATTTAATTTTACGCAACAGTATGTTTAAAAACTCATGCTTTCTCTAGGAAACCTATTTCTTTGTCACTCGTCCTGAACAAGGGGTCTTTTACAATGAGATAGAAACAAGGTACATTGTTGTAACATAATCTGAATAGTTACAAAGTCAACGATCGGTGAGGTTTCAATGTCAGAATCAATGTCAGTAATGTGTTTACAAACTTATTGTAGGGTCAGATTGAGCAAGCGACGTGGTAAATCTGCCAAATCTGCCATGAATTCGAAGTTAGTCGTCAAACACAGAGAGCTTGTGGAGGATGAAGTAATGGCTCAGGTAAAATTTCTACAAAAATATTGTGGAAGCAATTAATTAACTGAAGTCTGCCTATACGTCAGAAATTGAACCCTAGAGTAGCTGCTTTTACACATTACTATTTTCCCTGTGTCTCCAGGAGTCTCGACTGACCCAGCTGGAGGCAGCAGTACCAGAGGAGGACTGGGAGGAAGCTGCGTCGGAGGAGGAGACAGAAGGAGGTGACGATGATGGCAGTGAAGGTACTGAAGAGGAGGCAGAAAACCAGAATGACTTTGAGCAAGCTTTTGGGAGTGGGGAGGACGATGATTGATAATTATTTGCAATCTTGTTATTGTGTCAACACAAACCATAGAAAAGGACATCAACGTCAACATCAACGTCATTTATAGATTGGGGGGGGGGGGGGGGGTTCTTCATTAAACATATTCATATCGCTACTAGTGCCAGTCTTGCAAGGTGAATATCATATCCAGGGCTAGGTCTAGGTAAGATCTATACTTAGCATTCAGTTCCTAAAGAGAACACCAGCATAGATAGATATAGATCTAGCTATGGAGGATATTAAAGTTGCTGTCCTAGTTTTCACACTGCTGTGCTGCACCAGTGGAATGTCACTGGCTTGTACCAACAATACATCAGTAGGTATAGCTCACCAACTTGAAGTGAGCCTGTCTTCTCCTGTGTCTATCTGCATCCAGTTGAACAATTCTGAGGAATTGGAGGTGAGTAGCTAGATCTATAGGTGCAGCCCTAGCTATATTTTCTTGTGCTGCACTGTACGCATTAAAATTCTTAAAGAAAACATGGCCATGCAATCCTGGTTTCAAAAACTGAACAACATTTTGCAGCCCATCCGTGTTTCAGTTACGAGTGAGAATGCTACGTCTCGCCATCCAGTTCTGGTCACGGTGAGACAGCCCATGGGCATAAACTCCTGGACACTGCCTTATGTAGAGAGTGGGTGAGTGGACTTGTGCTGAATATTAAGTTTGTCAGTGAATGTACTGACAAATTCTGTATTTTCGTGATTGTCCTAGCTCTAGAATGGTTGATATAGTCAGTGTATACATAATTGCGTGTACATCTATTGTTACTATGTTCTAGTGACTGAGACAGCCTACATCTTTGATATAGCTTTGATATCAATTCACTCGTGAATGATTCCAAAGTTGATGTTTGTAAGTATAATGTGAACTGCTATTCTATCAATCGAACTAACATCATAGTTAAGTGTTCGGCTTTGTAACTCTGCCGAGACGGCCTTTTGGTGGCCGTGAGTTCAGACTAGAATAGATACCTAGGTAGCTTAGATGCTTTGAGTCGCTGTCCGCGTTTTAAACTAGTCTGTGTTCGATAATCGGTGACTTGTATTCTATTGCACTTCCTGTACTGTACTGTATAGCCACAAGTGTATGGTTGCACATATCTCATATTCTCTCGTGCAGGTTTGCATTTAGCTCAGTGGAGCGTACCCTATGTCCTCTACTGAACAATGACAACTCTGGCAGTGCGATCCTGTACATTGATCTCTCCACCACTCAGACTACACCCCTTTCCGTCGTACTGAATACTGCACTCATCACTCCATTCAAGCTGCAGTGAGCACACTAGTACCCATAGGAAGCTGTATGCACAGGGTGTATTTTAAGACACAACAGAGTCCATAGTTTATGTGATTATAAAACTTCAGTGCATCCTTTGCCAAGTTGCGAAGAAGCATTCATAATAGAGATGCCGATTCACTAGTGATTGAACCTGTTTGCTGTTACTGTAGCTATACTTAAATTTATATCGAGAACTATAGTATCGGAATAAAGCCAAAAAAATAGACTCGGGCTAGAAAAACTATAACTCCACCCTACTACCTCCTATGAACTTTATTTTGGTCTTAAAATGCAGCTCTTTGAATAAGCTATTTAAAGATATATTTACATCCGTCATGTAGGTACTGATAACTGAGCTATAGATTAGATCCCATTTGAGTGTATTTAGCAGGGAACTATGGTGCTATCCCAGATTTTACAACTACGCTAAGTGGTTGCTAAGTGGTTTGTGGCCTAGATGTTTACTTAGATGACCCTAATCTAAGGTTGATTCAGCAGTTTTAAGCACCTTTGCAACACACACACACAAATGGGTAAACCACAATGTAAACCCACAATGTAAACATGGACTACATGCAGGCTAGCCTTGAGTGGTTTCTTACCAAATAAAAATTGGCCAGTGTACTAACACAACGACTATAGATCTAGCTATACAGGGTTGCAGTAATAAGGCCTACTCCACAGATGTGAGATGGAGAATGATGTACCAGAGCTGAGGTGTGTACTTGGTCTATCTCATATCACACAGAAAAAATAACTAGCAATTTGAAATGTGAACATAATTATTGACAGCAGTGACAGCAGTGGTGTAGGAAGAGAGTTATCACTTAGAGAGCATGGAAAAAGTTTAGAAGGGGAGCTGATACGCATGTGCACACATATTAAAGTGCCTGCAAGGGGGTCTTAGGGTAGTCCCCTAAAAAAATTGCATGCTCTGGTATTGATTGGTGTATTTGGTACAATTAAAGCTTGATCTTTGATCTCGGGTAAAAAGCAAGCATGCAGTGTTAGGGGCCTGGTTCCTACTTTTAGTACACCACTGGACTGGACAGTACTGCAGATGGTCTCCCATTTGAGTAACCACAATTTACTACAATAGTACATTGTGGTTTTATGCTTGTGTTCATGTGTTGCAAAGGTGCTTAAAACTGCTGTAGTAATATTGAAAATAGATTACAGTAGGTTGGTGGGCAGAAAAAGGGCTTTCTAATGGTACCGTATATCTTCTAATTTATCGGACACTTCTAATTACCCCAGACACTCTTTTGGGCAATTTTCGTTGTTCTAATACAACGGACACTCCAGTGCTTTAATATTACAAATATCCAGACAATTTTTTTCCCGGACAGTTACATTCATAGACGGCAAGTAAGACTTAGAGTGCTGCAGTTAGATAGCTTTGAGTAGCTATAATTTATATAAAAATCTATTCCAATTATACCCGGACAATTTCCAAAATAATTATTTTTTGCTGTCCGATAAATTAGAAGATAATACGGTATATAAATTATAATGACTTGGACAGAACAAATTAAAAACTAAACTGTCTATTAGAATCTTGTCTAGGCTTGGGTTCTTTTTCTCAATTTGCTGGATTTCTTGGCCTAGATGGGTTTAAGAATTAGCTGTAGTTTCATAATGGAGCCTTCACTTTCAACTGAAACTTGAAATCTGAGTTGTCCTACTGTGTTTCATATTTTAGAGCCAAAAAGTTTTTTGAGATGAGTTTTTTAATTTTTGGCTTTATTCCCCCTTAATACATTAGGATGAACACACCGGTGTCCTTGGAGGCTTCACCCTCGGGACCCTCTGTAAGTCTACTTGTCTCAGTGTAATTTCACATGCTTATATATACACATTGACAGTACTTGCTCTACGAGTATGAAGATCCACCTACTGACAAATACGTGCGGATCAACTTCTTATCAACAGACAACTCCAGTGACATTTGCGCCATTGCTTCAATTCAAACTTCTTTTGTGAGTCTTACCTTACAACTATTTTTCAGCATGCTAAAACGTTATGCATGTATAATGAATAATGAACAGCATGACAAGTTATGTTATGGCTTGATTTTTAAAACCTGTCCGGTATTAATGTCTGTCTGTTACACATACTACCCAATGCAGTGTCCTATGGTGGAGCTTTTGGACAACCCTAACCACCGAGGGACATTTCAGACTATGCGTTCTGTTGCATCAATTACTGCTCGTGAAAATGACACTAACGCTGCCCCCCACTTCGGTTTCTTCTATGTTGTGCTGAGTGTGCTTCCCACTGATGGTGTGGATGGTTCCTGTGTATCCACTGCTAAGGGCACAGGAGACGAGCTCATTCTGTTGAGAAGTGCCATCAACAACTTCGACCCCACCCCCTATTCTGGCCTGGACAGGACCAAGACTGTCAACATCACTGTTGAATTAGGTATGGCTATTTTGTGTGTTTATAGTACACATGAGATGTTTCGCTGCATGGTTGTCTGCCTGTGCATCTAAGTTTATTGAAGTGTTACCCTATACAGTGTATCAGTCTGAGTGAAAGCACTATTGACACCGTATATTTCCTTTATTTGCAGTGAATCCTGACCTGCCAGCTGCCTTAGTACTTCCCATAGGCATCTACATGTTGTTTGTAGTAATAGCCTTTGTGTGGATCTTTATCACAACATTTCGAAGGTACATGTATGTGTGTATGTTTCTTACTGTCAATCATTGGCTCACTCCTATCGTATTATTAATTGTGCAGGGAGCAAAAGAAGCACGAGGAGAGTTGCTGCTCAATCCTATGGTGTAGTTTATGCAGGAAGTACAAGGGTACCTATGATACCAGTGTTGGCAATGGTAAACTCTCAGGGGACATAGACTTGCAAGAACATAATTCTGGAAATGTTAAGGAAGATACAGCCACCGATAGCAATGGAGTATCTGAGAAGAACGGGCATAGTACAGCACAGGAGATGACCCAGCCTGGCACTTTTAAGGTGTGTGGCTTTTGAATATGAGAGGAACTTGAAAACAATAACAATACTAATAATAATTGTTGTATTTAGATCAACATTGCTATGTCCGAGTTGGGGAAGATTGATGATTCACCAGCTCGACAGAAAGTGTACTATCACTATTTCTGGTATCTCCTGGTCGTGATAGTATTCTACAGCATACCAGCTTATCAACTCGTGACCACTTATCAGAAGGTAAGTTTTTTAGGTGTATTTATTTCAATTTGAAGGTTCGTATCTCTTAGTTGTTGTTATCAAGTGGGAATGAGGACATATGCTACTACAACACACGGTGTGCCACACCATGGCTCAGTGTGAGCGCTTTCAACAACATATTTTCCAACATTGGTTACATTATTCTCGGATTGCTGTACATTGTAGTCACTTATTTAAGGTAAGTTCTATTTCAGTGACCCTGTAATAAATAGTTTTGCTATAGGCGTAGACGTTATCGGAGATTGGAAGAAAACAACGCTACTTGTGATCATCATAAAAAACAAGGCATTCCTGAAACATTTGGAATCTATTATGCAATCGGTAAGCTCAGGGGAATTTTAAGTTTATCACTAAAAAGGAATCGATCGATACACTACTTTGATCAGCTATCTCTATGTACATGTAATAGCCGCTTAAGTATAATTACTGTTTATCTTCAGGGCTTGTGATGATTGCCCAGGCGTTTATGAGTGGGGCCTACCATCTCTGCCCCAGCACTACCAACTACCAGCTTGATGTCACCTTCATGTACGTCATGATATCACTGGCCATGTTTAAAATACTCACCAATCGAGCTCCTGACTTGGCCCCAGCTCTGCACAGACAGGCCCTTTATCTTATGATACTCATACTGGTGGTGGTTCTAGGCGGGGTAAGTTTGCGAACTGCTACAGGTGTATAGGATTCACATAGCCACTACAATTTCTTCTTAAATTCCGTATGTTAATTCTATCTTCTTTGATCCCTTTTCCTGCAGCTCTGGTTTGAATACTTGGCCTTCAAGATAGTATTCATTATCGCTTATTTAGTGTTAGCAGTATATTTTTCATTTGAGATGTACTACCGGTTTAAAATTGGACTGAAGCCGAGCTCATACCGAGAACTCCACAAAATTCACAAGGAGAAGTTTTTTCGACTTCAGCATCCTGTAAGTGTACAAAAAATATACATTATTGTTATTGTCATTGTAACCGCGATCATGCTGCTAATTTTGCTCACAGTGCAAGTTTCTTACACTTCTGATCTCCCTCTTGGTCAATACAGTCATGTAAGTTTGTACTTCATATTATCATATTCCATGACTCTCGATTCTTTGTCTCTCACTCTAGTGCTGGTGGGATATTTCTTGCTGATGCAAGCAATATTGATTTTGCAAGATACTTTTTACTAATCGTCTTGGTCAACTTCTTGATTTATCTGCTCTACTATTTGTTTGCGAAGGCTATAAAAAAGGAATGCTTCACACTGAGAGTTTTTAAGCCTGTTTTGTACTGCATTCTCGCCGTCTTAATGTGGATAGTGGCCATCTACTTTTTCACAAGAGTGAGTAATTATAAGGCCAGCATAATTATACCAGGCAGCTTTTTTAGGCAGTTCATTGCCTACAACTGTTGTAAGCAACTATTTGCCTGCAAATTTGCAACCCGCAAGCAACTCATTGCATACAATACTTGTATCCTGGCCTTGTATCCAAACAAAATGGTGGTTAAAAGTCTATTAGTTTTGTTCTACTGGTACATGGTTACGACACTAAGGAAAAGGAGGGGAAATCATTGAATATGTAATCATAGAATGATGCTAATTTTTCCTTCTGTAGAATGTAACAGATACCAGTGTTTCACCAGCCCTGTCTCGAGATAGCAATCAAGAATGTCTGGCGTTCGGTTTCTATGACTCCCATGATTTGTGGCACTTCATGTCAGCATTCGCCCTGTACTTCTCTTTCATACTACTCCTGACCCTGGACGAAGGCCAAGAAGGAGTTTATAGGACTGAAATTATGACATTTTAACTTTTATATTTCCTTGCTGAGATACATAATTAGCTATAGCAGCTGCAATATTATAGACTTATAATTATTTTTTAACTTCTGCTATAAATTATTATACAGTTCACATGATCTCTTGTATGGTTTCAAAAGGGGTGGGGCTGGCCTTAGTTACACGTCGATCCGTACCCAGTACCCGTGTGATTTAGGCAGAGGAAATGGAGACAGAGACTGGAGGCAAAGTTTATGCCAGCAATAAACAGGTAGTGTACAGCATATATAACACTGCTTTCGAATTCATCTATATTCGACAAACGTTTTAATTTGTCTACCTCTGCAGGCCCCCTCATTCCCTCCCCGCCCCCCACTACTGCAACCCAGTAGAATAAGAGCAAGTGGGGCGTACAAAACCACCCAGCTCAGGAGAGACCGATTCAAGAAGTTTGGGAATTGTAAATCTGCACCCATTTCAGCAAAAGCACCTAGCACCACCTCCGATATCAAATCTCACTCATCAACCAACTTGACTGTCGATAACCAAACTCTAAGCACTTCTGACCCTGTGCAGGAGTATATCGAGCACTCTAGGGAATCCCTGGGTCTTGAAACTGCACCTTTGCAGCACTCGACTGATACATGCACGCCTGCAGGTTTGAGGGAATCTCTACTGGTCTCCTCTGGTCCTATTACTGGTGTGAGAGACCTTAAGGCCCTCTCTCGGCGGCTGTCAGAGATCAGCTCTCCTACCAAAAGTAGTAGTTCGTCAGTGGAGTTTATGTATGCTCTATCAAAAGAGAACAAGAAAGGATGTCCTGTGTACGACCTTTACTTTACCTCTGCTGACAAAGCCAGGGCACAAGGGAGATACTACACTATCAGTGCCTTGAATGTGTCTGAGGTGTGATATACATTTTAGTAGTTGACTTGCATTAAAAGTAAAATAATGCAATAGTGAATTTGATTGTATAATTATTGTGCCCAGGTTTACAGAGAAATTGGGATGGATTCAGTTTCTAGTTTGAGATGGCTCTGGGAAAAAGAAATCTTTTACAGAATTACTGCATTACCTTATTTCAAGCAATTCATGTGAGTTTTAATTTAGGCCTACGTACTACTTATGAATGAGTATTCACTGCACCTGCTCAGGATTCGCAAAGCATTCAAAGTGTGGCACCACTGGATTTGTCAAAATAAAACGTCCAAACAGAAGTGAGTTAGCGCACTGTACTATTAACTAAATCATATATACCTGTATGTGCTTCTACAGGGTGAAGCTGAGGTACAACTTATTCTCAGCAGATACTGTGCTGCAGAAGGCAATTTTAGAAGTTCAGAGTATTTGTGAGGCTGCTTCCAGCAGCTCATTCTCACACTACTTTGAGAATGAGATAGCCAAGACTGCAAGGTTTGGACATTATGCTGTTTATGTTACTATCTGTCTATAGAGTGGGTGTGTTTTACAACGTTCATCGCTTTGTTTTAGCTGGTTTGCAATGCACACTGTATTAATTGCAAAGAACCGTAGTGATAGTTTGTGTACATACATGTACTCAGGGAAATAAAGCTGATATCATTAAGTGAGAGTACGTACACTCTGAGGCAGTTCACCCTCCTCCAAACTCAGACAGTGACTGAAGCACGTGAGCAGTTGTATGTCTTCAGGGAGGCAATAGTGGCAGTCATTGTCTCCGTCTGCCAGGTATGCTGTTTAGTGACAACTTTAATACCAATGAATATGTACTGAAAACCTCTTTATCAGAATGTTGTTGACAGAGAAGAAATAAGTGAGCTCAGTTCTCTATCAACAAAAGAAAGTAAGTGTATCTGCTACATGTATTCTTCAGCACCGTTAATCATGTAGTTAATAATACAGGAAGGTCAGAGTAAGCAAATTGCCCTAGCTATTACACATTGATAACAACTTATGCTGCAAAGGACACAAAATAGCGTAAAAAATAATACCCTTTATTTACAATTGCAATACACATACAACATGTATACACAACAGTAGTGCTGTACAATACAACAATGTTAGGTTGGTGGTCTACAACAGTAAGTGATGTATGATTCTATTGACCTCTGTACTCACACAGTACCTCCCTCCCACGTCAACGTCCTGGAGTGGCGTAAGACTCTAGAGAGACTTAACCGACTGACCTGTCTCTGTGGTGGGTTGGTAGTGCAGCTTTTACAGCGACTGGTCCTCAAGGCAGTTAACACCCTCCTGTTCATCACAAGGAGACTAGTCAGAAAGGCACTGGCTCGTAGTGCAGACCAGGATGAAAGCTTTGCCCTGATGAGGGAGACGGTGACTAGTAATCCATTCACTCAAGGCATTCTGGACCGACAAGATATCAGCCTGGATGATGAAGCACATGCGGGACTAGTCTCTATGCAGGCTTCATCATTCTCAACACTGCTGCCCTCACTCGAAGCAGGTTCATTTATAACTTATCAGAATAGAACTTGCTACTATATGGTTACATGCATGTACAGATAATTATAGTGTTGTAGTTCTCAGGAAAACCTTGGCCGAGGGGGGGGGGTATTTATACCAAGACACCACCCATCTCACGTTAAGGAAAAAGTCCCATACATTTGAATACAGCCAGAGTCAATCTGTACATGTACATGTATGTAAAAGTGTATCGTGAACTGTCCATTATCCTCCACACACTTCAAGTACTATTCTAAACCTTTCCTGTCATATTTCATTGTGTGCAGGTGTGGGTTCTCTGAGTGAATTTGCAGAAGTGATGATCCCTGCTGAAGAAAATAAAGACACCACGAATCCAGACATTGCAGACATCAGTTACTTACTCAGGAAGCCCGAGCAAGTCATCCCGCCCCT
Organism: Halichondria panicea; assembly: GCF_963675165.1. Lineage (NCBI taxonomy): Eukaryota > Metazoa > Porifera > Demospongiae > Suberitida > Halichondriidae > Halichondria > Halichondria panicea. The sequence goes on from NC_087391.1 coordinate 3,687,469, forward strand.
ATGGGAGGTACAGTTAACTCTAGATCCCGAAGAACAAGTCACTAGTACTGAGGTTACTTTCACACCAACTCTGGATGAATTCGATACTGCCCTAGCCAACACGCTTAGTAGCTTTGAGAAACTGATTAAGGACTTCAAATCACTTCTCTGTGATGAACGAATACAGCCATTTGTAGGTAGCTCCAAGTACGATCTGCTCAAGACACTCGAGGTAGCAGAGGCTAAAAAAAGTGCAACAAAGACCTTGGGATGGATTGACTGTGAGAATTTGCTGCAAAACTATGCACCATATCAGAACGTTGTTGATCAGCTCAACAAGTGTCTCACCCTCACCATGACTGAGGTGGACAGAAAGCTAGCGGTATGTTACATTGCTACCATGAACTCTTGATGCTTGTTCTAAAAGTATTTTGTTCAGAGGCACAGAAGGTCTGACATGCATGCACGAATCACTACAAGTGCAGTGTATTAGCCTGGACATTGTCACGTGACCGTAAATGACATTGATGCACTGAATTTGTAGTGATTTGTGCACGCATGTCGGACGTACCTCCTTGGATTCAGAGGTGTGTATTCACTACTTATACTTAGGAAAGTCAATTTTGTCGACTGAATCACTCCACTGTAATACAGTACTAAGTTAACTTGATCCCCATATATACATGTATACGTACGTATAATAATGCAACATATATGTACATGTACATGGTACGATATACGGGTGTCAGTGTAGGCTTATATAGATGGTATTTTCCTGAGTGTGCAATGGGTTTAGTTATAATCAAGTCTCATGCTCTGTTCACAGCACTACAAGTGCTACAATAAGATGCTCAGTGTGTGCAGTGAAGCAGAGATCACATCCTCATCGTGTGAGAACTGGTCTGTTCCCATGTTCCAGCGAAACTTTGCTCTGTATCACGATCAGGTACATCACTCAGTATGATCAATTGTTGCTTGGACTACATTTTTCATCCAAGCAATTGGAGCAAACTAAGCACTTAATATACCTTAGCCCTCTAGGCAGCCTTGTTTTGTTATGTATAATTATTATGATATTATCCTATGGATACTGAAGATTATCACGAGTCTGTGCCAGTAACTGCACGAGTGCCTGCAAGGCACGAGTGACAGTTACTAGGCACGGACGAGTGATAATCATCAGTATCCATGGGATAATGCATTTATTGCTTGGCAACCAAAATGCAGGTTGAATCTGCGCATGCGCAACATGCGGTTGCTTTATCAACCAGAAGAATGCGTAGCAACAAAATTGAGTTCTCCCAGTTGAAGACGAGTTTAAGAGAAAGAAAACAGCTAGAAAGACAAAGAAATAAGACTCTAGAACACCAAGAGAGCTTGCAGAAGGCTACTTAAAGATTTTGTAGAGAACAGACAAGAAAAAAAGACAGAAAAACGTTGACAACCAGCAACCCGTTTTGAAAATGGATAGTTCTGAAGGATAAACAGCATGTGCTTGCTTTCTATCATGCTCCAGTGGCTCCAGTGTATCAGAAGAGGAAACATGCACCGCTATAACTGAAGAAAAGTGTGACAACCGTTTTTGAAGCCAAAACGACTTTATACAAGCCTGAACAGGCTTATATGGTGGTGCAGTACACTTCTACATGTGCAATACTCCGCTCAAAGTACCCACTCCCAACACTGATGCCTGTTTGATGCATTAAATATGAATACTGACAACCTCCTGACCCTCAGCTTCACTGCAAAAAGAGCACAGAAGTGATACAGAGCATCAGAAAACAAGAAAAGAGACTGATAAACATTGCAATGCATGATTATAAGTGTGTAAACTATGTTTTTCTTGTTCTCTCACTGCTGAAAACGTTTTATTCCAAATAATAATCACTTCCTAGTGTGCAATAACAAGTGTGCAATAATACTTCCGGGTGTGCAATATGGAAAAATATCTGCACAGTCGGTGATGAGTCGCTTCCTGTGCAATTTGAATGTAAAACGCTGATGTCAGCACTTATTAAAAAGCAATAAATATATATATCCTTCACATGTGCCTTGCTTGTGGGTTTCTACTGTTTTTTTTGCTATAAGTCATTTTTAAGGTTTCAAGTTGCATGGCCACTTCTTTATTACATGTACACTACGTTAGTAGGTATTGACTATAATTACAGTAGTTATATTCGTTTCTCCCATGCAGGTGCATGCTATGGAGGGGATGGTGCTGTCTTTTCAAGTGGGTATCGTGGAAGTGAAGGCAGTGGACTATCAGATGATGTGCCTCACTCAACCTCAGAGGATCATTGCCGTGTTGGAAGAAAAGTTGCCTCAACTTGCCAGTGCCAAATGTGACCATTTGAGTACCGAGATTAAGGTACACATACATTGTATATAGCAGGGATTGCATGGGTGTGTTCATTCCTTAATTTACCACTGATAATTTAAAACACAAACCTGTTACCATGCTGGATCTCTAAGCCATAATCCCTAACCGAGTACGAATTGTGAGTAAATTTGGCTACTGAACTGCGTGTTTTTCATTTCCACCCAGGACTACACGCATAAACTGTTGGATATTCCATCAGACGTTGTTGCCTTTGTATGCTATGTGGAGAATGTGGAGAATGTCATCTCAGCAGTCCCACTCATTGAGAAGAGGATGATAGTTGCTACCAACATGTACAATGTGGCCCAGCAGTTTGAGGTTAAAGTTGCCGATGAGGAGATGGCCCTTTACAAGTCACTCTTCCCTCAGTTCAGGCACCTCAAGGTACACGTATGCAAATGATTTAGACCTTGACTTAATTGTCTGCAGAGTTTTCCCTGTGTTCGGTTGCTTGTCATCGATCTTTGTGCATTGAATATTTAATTTTGATCACAGAATGTCCTTATGCAAGCTCAAGCCACTAAGTCAGAAACCGTGTACCAATTCTCCTCAGACCTCAAGAAAATGGTAATATTGTTATTACTAGTCGTGTTTGATCTGTTGGTAGTCTTTACCGTGATACATGTATTATGTTTGACTAGTTGATTTCTATAGAGAACTGTTTTTATTTCAGCAATGTTCAAGTAATTAAAATGATTCTGCCCCTTTGAGGTTGTGGAAGTTCTGAAGGCAGCTAATGAGTTGAAGGCAGCTATTGAGTCTTCAGCCCTAGCAGAAAATTGTGACCAGCCACTGGATGTATTGGGCCGCTATGAGCTGACGCTAAATACTTTACTCTCGCAAGCCAGGGACTACGTCGACTACCATCACACATTTGGATCTATCCCAAGCTCCAAAAGACGATTCCAGTATGAGTAACAAACAGTATACTGCATGCAGTCTCACTTTTACATGCACGATAAATTTAGCTCTTATATGTATGTCTATGTGTTACTGCTTGCTCTTAATTGTCCCATTTATGGTAGACTAGGATAGGAGAAAGAGAGTACTAGGAGATACACTTTTGTTGTAGTTATTGCTGACTCTATTATAAACTACAGTGCAGTGGATTCGTCAGTGCCTTCTTGGACACCAGAAGAGGTGCTTGAAGAAGTGTCTAATGTGGCCCAGTCTCTCAAGGCTAGGCAGTCATTGTTCAGAGTGATTGCTGACTGGGACAACAAGATGAAGCAATGGAGAACAGCAGCCATTGTCTCTTTGGGTGTGGCTGAGATACAGAGGGATGTGAAAGGGTTTATCAATCAAGTCAACTATCTGGAGAAAGGTCTGTATCTGAATAACTTTGACTAAATAACTTAATAATTATGTGGCACATACATAGCTATAGGAAGTCGTTGGATTTATTCTGTCGCTTGCCGTTTAGGTATTACGTTGTGTATGGAAATGTACATGTAAAGTACAAGCAACTATCAGATGTTTTTTACGTCCCATACACGTAGAGACTCTAGACATGTATGACTGTACAATCCTCCCATATCCACAACTGTGCACTTACATGCACATGTACGTGACCTGGTTATCACTGTCCTTTTATACCCCTGACAGAGTTGTCTCCATCAAACAAGATGATATCACAGCTCCACTCAAAAGTGATAGAGTTCCGGTCATGGCTACCCACTCTCTCTTGCTTACTTAATCCTGCCCTCAAACTTCGACACTGGGAGCTCATCCACAGAGCCACAGGGGAGGTATCCTCGCTCAGCAAGGGCCACACTCTCACCATAGACTACCTCCAAAAAGTCAAGGTGATCTTGATTAGTATAATGGCCTATACATTGTAATCTGTTTTCTGTTGTGGTACCAAAGCTCCTTAATAGTCCGCACATTCCATGCACCCTTATATAATTATGAGTGAAAATAACGCAGTACGTCATACAATAGAAGATGTACCACATGCACAGGTATTTGATCATCATGCGATCATTGTGAGTGTCTCAAACGAGGCCAACCATGAAGCTGCCTTGGAGAGCATGCTAAAAAAGGTTTGTACCGTGACTCTACATTAGATAATTAATGCACTTTGAAACACACAATCCTATACGTATGACCAAAAGTCTATTGCTTATTTTTCTCAGACATGTAAATGTTTAGTGTTTACATGACTTGCAAGCATTATTTGACTAAAAATAATTTAACTGCCATATAACGGGGAAATTTGACCATTTTGAACAAATTAGCATTTTTTACTACAGCGTCTCGGTTGTGGCTACATAATAATAATGATGTCAATGACCTGGTGTCCAGAGCTTAGCTTTAATTTGGCGATCTTCGGTAAATTTCGCCAAATCGCCAAATTTCCCCATTATATGGTACTCTTTAACATAATTATTGCAGACATGTTATTAGTGATTTTAGCTAGATACAATGTGTAATTATGATTATGAGTACTTTACTATTTGAATAGTCCATGTTCTAACCATACCAGGTGTCTAGTGAGTGGATGAACAGGGAGTTGGTTCTAGTGGGACACAGTGGGTTGACTGAGAGACCCACTCACATTCTGTCGGGGGTGGAGGACCTTTTGGCTTCCATCGAGGATAGCCTACTCACCATCAACACTATAAAGAGCTCAAAATATGTCAAGCCCATCAAGGTTCTTATTATGTATAAAGGATTATTGTTAAACTCAGAACTTGTAGATGAGTACTGTGTTTTTAAAGGTTTTATTGCCCTGCTTTTAGTTTAAGCAAAGAAATGGAAAGGCTTGCAGTAGAACAACAAGGATGTACAGTATTCATACACTGTAGTTTTACCAGTACAAACCTGCTCTGAGGCTGCATGTGCATGTACTGTCGCTTTCTTGGTATTTTCGGCAGTTTTATGGTTCAAGCGTTACTTACTTCTGTTACATGTTACATCGAATCTTTAGCTCACCTTTTGCACTAACAATCATACTCTAATTCACAAGATTTTCAAAATATTCAGCTGTTAACTAGTGTATCTTTTCATTTTGTCTATTGTTATACATGTACATGTACCGAGTTGTAATTTTCTATGTAAGTGAATTTCCAACTAATTGTGTGGTAGTCCCTTAGATTGCTCGTAACAGAACTCCAATTATTTTGTTTGTTGAACATGCCATTAATATGCATGTTTTACTGATAATTGAAAGCTCGTGTAGACATTCGTACTGATGCTCTTTATTCAGTTGTTCGGTTGTTTCTAGTCAACCGATTAACTCTCGAAGAATTTTATTCAAATCGTGAATCATCTTCTTAGTGAGAGCTTCATTTTTTTCTTTTTTAATGGGCTCACCAAATCTTCTATCGTACTCTTTTGGATGCCACTGAATATTTACAGCTTTTTTTCTCGCACAATAAGGAATACAAATAATTATATCTACAGCACATGCAGTTCCATTACGGCATTAACTACTTGCAAATCTGCTGAACTATATAGCATTCAAGAGGCAGACTATTTTCGCTGTGGCTCGTTTTTTGATCAATTGCTATAAAAAAAACCGGTGCTTTAAATGGTGCTTTTATAGTTATAAGCATCGACTGAAGTACATGTACGTATTAATTGACTAACTCTCCACACTATCGGTGTCAACACATTATTGTACGATACTCATGTGGTAGATTTACTGTATGTATAGAGATGGTTTTTCTCTTGCAGCACTCGGTACTAGACTGGCAGAGCAGGCTGGTGCTAATGTTGGAGACAGTAGAGTGCTGGATCCATTGTCAGAAGAACTGGCTGTATCTAGAGAGTATATTCACAACTGTAGACATCCAGAGGTTGGGTTTCCATCCTATGTAGTTTCAAATGCAGAGATTCAAACTTTGTGCACACATGTACACTGTAAATTCACCTATCTATCATACCAACAGCTAGCCCTGCAGTATCGACGGCTTGTTATTGCTGTCTAATTATCACAGACAGCTCTCCTGGGAGGCCAAGTTGTTCTTACAAGCTGACAAGTCACTAAGAGAAGTCGTTAGGATAATTGCTGAAAAACCAACAGCTTTAAAAGCTACAACCACTCCAGGTATAGTCAGGGGATGGTTATTCAAGTAGCAATTATATGACTGTTGTACATGTATGTATACATGTAGGTGCTCTAGAATTACTTCAAAGCTGCAATGTTCTGTTGGAGCAGGTTTTTAAGAGCTTGGAGGTGAGTTTTCCATGCATGCATACACTACAAAACTTCATGCATAATCATATGATAATTATCTTATGATGTAGGATTTTCTGGAGGCTAAGCGAATAGGTTTCCCCCGATTGTATTTTATCAGCAACGAGGAACTGCTAGACATACTGGCCCACACAAAGCAGCCTCTCACTGTTCAGGTACATGTATAATTATATTGAGTGCCTATCAATTATTGATTTTGCTATTTAGGCTTATTTGGGAAAACTATTTGCAAATGTCAAGTTGTTGGATGCTGAAGTTGTCAGTCCAGTGGCTGCTAATGTACTGGCTCTGGTTTCTAGTGAGGGAGAGAAAATTAAACTTTGCAAGTAAGTTTATATAGGTTAATGGTTTCACGATGATGATTCTCTGAATCAAATTTTCCCGAGCCACTGCCTTCCCTGTTTTAACCATTTGCTTGTATAGCCGCAACAAATGTTGGCCCTCTCTTTAAGTAAATAAACTTAATGCTCATGAGTATGATCTGTATTACATGTATAAGTGATGTACTATACGTATAACATGTTTTATGTTCTTGGTCCCATTCGGAAGTTTAACATGTGAAATTGACATTCACTCTGCTTTCCCTGTGAATCTCTTTCACTGACCACAATAATTATGTGTTTGTGTGTAGGAGTGTGAATGCAAGAGGAGCTCCTGAGAAGTGGCTGAGCTCTCTGAACAACACCAGTTGTGAGACTGTCCGGAAATGTCTCAAGGAGGGAGCTGTCTGTTATAATCAGGCCAGTAGAGTCTCATGGGCTATCAATCAGCCAACTCAAATAGCATTGACAGTGGTAAGTTTGGAGCTTGTCCCTATCATATATTCCCTCCAATAAAGCTCAGAAGCTTCTATTGAGCACACATATACCGTATTTATAACGGGAAAACTTGGCGAGTAGTATATTATGTAGCGAATAAGCCAATTGATTTGGCGTCTCAGGCGTGGCTACTATCTCAATGACGTGTGTCCTCCGCTTATTTTAAGATTAGCGGTTTTAAATTTGGGGCGATCTTCGGTAGATCTAAAACGCTTGCCATATACGATAGTACATTGACTAGAACGTCTAGAAGTACAGTTAGGCAGGGGTGCGTACATGCACCTCGTTTCAATGCATGCATATAATATACATACATGTATATAGTACTATTTTCCACATTAGTGTCTTTGTACATGTACTTCAGATATTTGAATCCCTCTAGGCCTTAGTGAAGTGGACAGAGGAAGTGGAGAGATGTTTTGAGACGGTGTCACCAACTGAATCATTGCTGACATTATTTCAGTCCTGGAATTACTATATCGCTGACTTGGCTAAGCTGTGTCAGACTGATGAACCTTCTGTCCTGAAGAGAGGGCTGCTAGTGTCCCTGCTCATTCAGGATGTGCATTGCAGAGATGTGATCCATCACCTTATAAAAGACATTATCACTTCGTCTGACAGCTTTCAGTGGATCAGGTAAGCACGGGTAGCACGTATTTAATACTTCCAACAGTTATAGGGTATGACGTAATGTATATGTACAGTATATTTGTGTTCAGTGTTTGCTCTTGCTCTAATTCGCTGGTATATAGCTATAGGTCCATGCAAGCACTCATTTAAACACATACAACTATCTGTTTTTTTAGGCACCTTCGTCACTACTGGGATGAGGAAAACCAGGCTTGTCAGCTGAAGCAGCTATGCGCTGTGTTTCCCTACGGCAACGAGTTCCTTGGTTGTCCCTCTCGACTGGTAGTCACTCCTCTCACTGAGCGCTGCTACCTCACACTCACCACCGCCCTACACCTACACCTGGGGGCCTCTCTACTTGGGCCGGCAGGAACTGGAAAATCAGAATCTGTCAAAGACCTTGCAAAGGTGAACATTTCTCTAGCAATGTGATGTAATCCTTTATAGCCCTGGACACTTTGGGTTCATATCTGTTTCAAGTGTCGTGATTCTAGATCAAGTGATCAATGGCTTTGCCTATATAGTCTGTGTATAAGTATAACTGTACATGACTTTTTGATGCATAATAGAACAAGTCACCACCCTTTGTCAGGCATCAACAGTTGAAAGTGCATAATGCACAAACAAAACTAGATTGAAAAGTGCACACACCAACAGGTGGCTATAATTTATGAGACTACTAACCAGTGAAAACGTTTTTGCCAGAACTACGTAGCTACGTAGATCTAACAGACACATGCCGGCTATTGCACTCCTGATATACATGTACAATGTAGAGTACAGTACATGGTGGAGCAATTGCTTGAAACTTGCAAAGCGGTGCTAGAGTCGTTTGTGCATAACGATTCTAAAATGCTGAGCCAGCAATGAGCCTTACCTACCCTTTTGCAATAAGCCCCACCCACACGCACTTCATTGCTAAGGCGGGTGGGGCATAAAGTGGGAGAGAGCCTTCCGTCAATCCCAGTTCTGGGTAATCGTTCACGCACAAAACATAGCACATGTGAAAAATTCAATATGCCAAAACAGCTGTTTCTTACATTTTACAGATAATGGGGAGATTCTGTCTCCTTATCAATTGTTCTGAATCACTTGAGTACAAGGTAAGCAGTTAGAAACAATCCTTATAATTATATTCAATAATGTGTACTGTTCCTACAGGCCATGGGTCAGATATTTTCTGGGCTGTGCCAGTCAGGGTCTTGGTGTTGTTTTGATGAGTTCAATAGGATTAAAGCTGATGTACTCGCTGTGCTTGCACAGCAGCTCAAGTGCATCAAGGAGGCCAAGGAGAGAAGGATTGGCCGGTGAGAAAATCCCATTTCAGAAATATTATTTATTAAAACTCCATAGTTTCGTCTTTGAGGGTAGAGAGATAAAGATGGATGCTTCCTGTGGAATTTTTATTACTACAAATCCGCGGTAAGAAAATGCATTCCTAAAGTAGCAAATAATAATGATTACATGTAAGTCACGTGTGTGATTGTATGCAGGTATATAGGACGCGTTGAGTTACCTAACAACGTGAATGTGTTCTTCCGTCCCATTGCCATGATGAAACCAGACACTACTACAATATCTGAAGTGTTACTCCTATCTAATGGTTTTGTAAATGCACCAAGTCTTGCTACCAAACTGACCAAATTCTTCGAATTCATGGAAACTCAAGTCTCTAAACAAGTACATTGTAGTTGTAATAGCTATCGCATGACGTACATGTACATGTAGCCTTACTATAATACTTTTGTTATACAGGTACATTATGATTTTGGACTGAGAGCTATAAAGGCTGTCATATCAGTTGGTAGAGCCAACCTTCTACAAATAAAGAAGTGCGTCTTACTATTGTATTTGTAACACTTGCATTTTATTATTATTATTTCAGGTCTAAAGGTGACTCCGATAAGCAAGAAGTTCTCTCTTTGGTTTCGGCAATCAAGGATGTCAACTTATCGAAATTACTTTCTAAAGACACCACAGTAATGTTCACATTGCTCCAACAGTTCTTTGGAACTGAACTGGTGAATAAAGTAGATGAACTTCAAAGAAATAGCCTTCTACAGGTGAGCTATCTTCTGGCAAATAATTATGTTCCACCTAAAATACGTTATGAGTGTGTACATGTACATGTATGTGTAATTGCAAGAGTCAATAAGACTACTCTTGGTAATTGTCTATAAGCAATCATCTGACCACAAGAAGGCTGCATGGTGGTGTGAGTGAGGTGAGGCAATGTATTGGTACCGTCCGAATAACAACAACTACATGCATGTACATGTACCAAGGAATCCCTTGTAATCAGGGTGCATGCACTCGACCTTGCATCTTGTGCATGTATATTCATCAGTCGAAGTATTTTTTACCTGTTTATTACTTCTCATAGGAGTACATACAGCGTGCAGCAGTGGAGTGTTCTCTTCAAACGAGTGATGTTCAGACTCTTCAGTGTGTCCAACTCTACAAAACTATTGGGGTTCGTCATGGAGTAGTTGTAATGGGAACAACAGGTTCGGGGAAGAGCACAGTCATTCAGTTACTGAGAGGAGCGCTCAACCTAGCCGGAAGAATGATTCATTCAAACCACCTCAGCTCACAGTCAATCTCTAGCAAGAAAGAGGTAAATGTTGTTTGTAATTTTGCCCCTCAATATTTAAAAAAGGACCGCGGGTGCTCATGATGCCTCCGTGTATGGATGCGCCAAATCTACAGTACATGAAGCTACTACATGCATGTATAGCTATTATAATGATGTGCACATTTTTTACATTTGCTGCATGGCAGGCCAGGAAGAATGGTGCAAAAGACTGGGAAATTATATCGACTACAGTTGTTGCTAAAAAAAGACGCCAAAAGTTCTAAGTTCATAATTAATGGCTGCTACTACTCATGAAACAACAACAGTGCAGCTTAGTCTCATGAATCAGCCGCCGTTCTTTTGGAACCACCGTCTGAGCACTCTTGTCATGAAGTCATTTCAAAATGGAATGTTGATTGCTCACAAAACCAATGGAATGTAATTAAATCGTGATCTTAGGCCCACACATATTTCCTAATTGTTATACAAATCGCCAAGCGAAGGCATCTCTCTCTACTTGTGTTTTGCTGTGGTGCTAAATCTGTGCCCAAGGACCCCTGCTTGCCTTGCTTATGCTTCGTAGCAGCTTCTATGTATGAAGTGTTTACCATGCGTAATGCATGCGTAATGATTATCCAAATGCGTTGAGCAAAGTGCAGTTCTTTGCTGCCTCCAAGTTCATCACCTGACTGGACTTCTGCAATTTGATTGGTCAAGACGGAATTCCGTCTTGGCACATAAAACGATGACAAGAGTGCTCAGACGGTGGTTCCAAAAGAACGGCGGCTGATTCATGAGACTAAGTGCAGCTTTGCAGCTCTTTTCTCACCCCTTGCAACAATATAGCTACATGTATAGCATTCTAGTGCAGAACTATCTAATAGCAACACCCAAGGACAAGTTTTGCTACGCACTACTGAAACGGCATTCCAAGTAAGGCATAATTTGAGCATTATTTTGCCAATCCAGAAATTGAAATCCAAGAAAACGTGACTATATACAATTACGTACTTGCACTTCATTGATCCTTGAGCTGCTATAGCAGTCTACAAAGACAGACAACAGACACACACAAACACACTACCTTATACCTCGTTGCGCATGCCCACACTGATAACAACAACACCTACAGCATCACCACCACATTATTCCTTTCACTTGCAAAGCCTGTGCAGCCAACGGTTATATAATAATTGTACAAAATGTACCCATAAGGATTGCTTGTACTGATGCCTTCTGAATGTTTTAACATTTATCACACAATTATACAGACAGTGTTACGTGCTATTACTCATACACAAATGGATGTGTACAGCTCGAAGACATGACATAATGACCTATACTAAATTACATTGTATATAGCCATCGTTGCAAATTATAGTTGCGCTGTCACAAGAATGAGTTTTACTAGCAAAGCCTGCAGCTTCTACGCTGTAGTAGTACAATGTATAGTGTGCTACGTAAATCCTCTCAATATGATCTGCTATTATAACCTCTATAATTGTTATAAGTCAAGGGATCTGTGATATTTGTGAATTGTATGTTAGGCTTCTGTATTGTCCTTCTATAATTATCTTTCTATCAGCATCGCCGCAAGCATCTATTATTGTGTTCCAGCCATCAAAGTAGGCTATATTAATTACTGTTATCATGCAGGCTAGAGGCGAATCAACTGTTTGTGAATTAGAAACGATCAACCCCAAAAGTGTCTCATTCCAGGAGCTTTATGGATATGTGGACAAAAACACTCTCGAATGGAAAAATGGTTTACTTCCGAAAATTCTCAAGAAACTTTGTAATGAACTTACGGCTAAACAATCAGGGAATGAACATATTCCAGTTCAGTCGTCTTCGTTACTATCTTCCTCAGATTATCAGGAGGAAAACTCTGAAAGCACCGAAAGCAATGATAAGAGAGAGAGAGACAATAATTTTGCTGTATGCTATCCCCCCTCAGCACCAGCTGGCTGGAGGTGGATAGTTTTGGATGGACCCATTGACCCCATGTGGATCGAGAACCTAAACACTGCTCTTGATGACTCAAAACTGCTTTGCCTCTCGAATAATGAGCGTATCTCTCTTCAACCTGGATTAAGGCTCCTGTTTGAGACAGACAGCTTGGAGAATGCTTCACCTGCCACTGTTAGTCGATGTGGAATAGTACTAATGGTAAGGAAGCTTTATTTGTTCTTATTATAATTATCCAATTATTCAGGATACCCAGTTACTCTGTTGGAAGCAATACACTGCTTCATGGATCAACCAGCTACCTGCAGAGGTATAATTTCAAAGTCATCCACTTGATTGTAGTCATATAGATTGTATTTATTCCATGTAGTTTCCTGAAGAGGGTAAATCACTTCTGCATGCTTTGTTCGATCAGAGTATAGACGATGGAAACAAGTTTCTAACTATAAACAGGTCGCAACTGTCCTGTAAACTACCCATTATGGGCGCCATTAGGACCCTGTGCATAATTCTGAGAAGCTTAATCGATTTCTCTTTAAAGGAATTCCCTGGGCTCTATCAAAACTTTAGCACAAAAATAGGCTCAAACTGTCTTAAATCTCAAGACAGCTCCAGCAGTGTAGGTGTTCAGACACTAGCCGGTATATACATACCTAAAAAGGCAGCCAAACAAGAAATAAGTGATGGAGAACACATTGAACAGCAGTCTGAGCTCTTTCAACTAATTGGGAAACTGTACGTCTTTTCTTTTACATGGGCATATGGCGGCTGCTTTGAGTCTGCTTTGGAGGAAGACGATGCAATGGAAGGGCTAGGGGACATTAAAGTCACTCGAGGTGGTAATACTGTGCTTTCTCAGTTTGATGCTTTAGTACATAAGATGTTCTCATCCAGTGACTCTGTGGTCCACGTTAAACTCCCAACAACCACCGACTTGATCTTCTCCTATTACATTGACATCCATTCTTCATCTTTTCTACAGTGGAAAACTCTCGTTCCTTCACCCAAGCAAATCGCTACAAAAATGTCACTGCTGAGAAAAGGTCTTGGTAATATTAGCTCAAAGTTTTCGTCTCCATTTTTCAAAGAATTTTCCACGGAAGATTTAAATGCCACAAGTGTGCCATTGATACCAACAGTTTCCACAGTGCAGCTTACATATCTTGCATCTCTACTTGGCAACAATGTGATGTTGGTTGGAAAGACAAGCGTCGGAAAGACCCAGTTTCTCAAATACCTTTCAGACATACTTTTGTTTCCTGATATGCAATCTGCAGTTGTATATTCTGTTCAAAGAGCAAATAGGAATGCTTCGAAGCCATCTAATTTCGACCTGTCCGTTCCTGATAACACTAAGAATGAAGTATCAGGTTTTGAGTACCAACTTTCAACGAGAACTACATCACTCGAGCTACAGTCTGCCATTGGAAACTACTGCATACGTACTGGGAAGTCCGTTTTGAAGCCTGCAATGGGTGAAAAGGTTAGTCGTGCATGAAGGAGGTTGGTGTTGATGAATGTTTTCTCTCATTCCAGGTAATTGCATTTTTGGATGATCTACACATGCCAGGATCAGACGTGTTTGGAACTCAACAGTGCTCTGAGTTCTTAAGGCAGCTACTGAACAATGGTGGATGGTACGACAGGCGCAACTTGACCTGGAAGGTACAACATCCATATATACATGTAACGCATGCGTAGCCATAAACTGTATGTAGGATGTTAGTGGCGTGCAAGTAGTCGCTACTTCCGGGAGGAAAGGTTGGGGTCATGCAGTTGTCAGTGAGCGTTGTCTGAGCAAATTCAGGTTTGAAACCAATGACTTCTTGTCTCTATTTGAAGTAAAATGTTGGTATAATTTTTTGACACAGCGTCTTTTGCCTCCCTGAGCCATCCTTAGACTCACTCCAAGCTGTGTACACATCTCACCTCTCCACTGCTTTTTCTGACAATTTTGCTGATGATTTGCTGAGGAACATTCCCAACATTGTATCTTGCGTGCTGTTCATGTTCCAGAAAGTGGCCAGTCTGCTAAAACCATCACCACATAAACCACTGTGTACATTCTCCATCAGAGATTTGTCAAAGGTAATTTATTTACCGCATAATTATGTTCGGTTATGTTGGTTCACTATTCTTGCATATACATGTACATCGCACATGCAGGTGTTTTTAAGACTTTTGCACGCAAGTCACAGAAGTGTAAAAGAAGCTCAAGATATTATTCAGCTCCTATCTCATGAATTCCAAAGAGTGTTCAAAGACAGGTGCTTCCCAGAGGATAGAGACCACATCTATAGCATCTTGTCTGAGGGCCTCAGAATCCACTTTAAGGTAAACCACAACACTCTCGTCAGTGAGTATGATGCATTTCATCTCATCCCTGGCTTTAATTAACGTACCCTCTTGACCTTTACGTATATAGATGGTAGTTCCAGTGGTGAACCTCAAGGAGCAGCTTCTTTTGTATGAAGACTTCACGAACTCCTTTGGAAGATATTTGCCGGTCAAGAGCCCTAATAAACTAGTGAAAAACTTGGAAAGAATTCAAAGTCAATACAACCTGACCGAGGATAAGGTAACAATCTGAGTTTTATTGTGCAAATATGTAGTACAGGAAGTACATGAGGTATATCACTATAATAATTATAATAATATAGCGTGTAACTGAAGTTGTGATGATAAATTTCAGGTGTAAGTTAGACGTGGTGCCACACATTCTATACTATACATGATTATACATGATTACATGTACGTTGCTTATGCAGAGTTTCCAGTTGTCTTTCTTTCCACAAATGTGTGGGCACATAATACGAGTCACCCGTGTTCTTCAACAACTTAGAGGAAATATGATATTGGTAAGTAAGTCTTCATTACACAAACAAGCTGATAATAAAATCGTGAGAAAGGTACTTTGTACATGCACATGTATATCTATAATGTTCGCATGCTTTGTGTGATGAGCTCCATGCAAACTTTCTGTGACACTTTCTTTTCTCAGGTTGGAGAAGGTGGTATTGGTAGGAGGAGTTGTGCCCAACTAGCCTGTCACATTGCCAATTGCAGCTATCATTGTTTGACAGTTTGTGAGAAGTCGCCTGGTGAAGCACTGGAGGAGGTCAAGAGTGTGGTAATACAGTGCGGTGTGACAGAGAAGGTCACCTGTCTGCTGGCTACGGAGAGTCTAGGCTCAGAGCAGGTACACGTCACGTATGATGCTGTAGTCGTGTTGTAGTTATAATTCAATTACATATGTAACAATTACGTAGTACATTATAATTATGAGAATGAGTAGAAATACGTAGGGCAGTACATGTATGTATGCTTTCTCTATAACACATCTTCGTAGTTTGTATGACAGTTTGATCCTGTAGCCAAAGCTGCCAAGTTTGCATTTACTGACTTGTGTATTAAAACTCAGTAATTTAATTATCATGCAGGATGATGTATTGCACATTTTGCATGAGCTGATGAGAGGTGGAAATGTGAGATGTCTGTTTAGTATTGAGGAGGTTGAAAGTATTCTAAGCCAGCTGTCCGAAGTGCTCGCTGTAAAGGAAAGATCCGAGTGCCTGTTGTCATCAAGAGAGTTATGGAGATTGTTTGTTAAGGTACATGTACAAGACAACAGTTTTTCAGGCAACGGGTACCGTATAGCGGGTAATTTTCGTGGGGTAAAAAATTCTTTCAACTCGAAAACGGCGATTTTTGTGAGTTAACTTTACTTCATTGCCTGCACTGCATTGCTTGCGTTCCGGTAAGCTTTGCCTACGTTTTCATGGGGACAATTTCGTGGAGGTCAGCTTGCCCACAAAAATAACAAATATTTTACCCCTACATGTGTAGTGATGATCAAAGTTTAACTGCAGGATATACATGTACAAATTAATGTATAGTTCAATGTATTGACTGCTCTATATACATGCACTTATTCTGCAGAGGGTTCTTGGTCATCTGCACATTGTTCTTTGTATGACACCCTCGAGTCCCGTTCTGGCAGTAATCTATAAGAGTTATCAGAGTGTATTAACCCACTCTACTATTGATGTGTTTGATGAATGGGATCCAAAGGCTCTGTTTGGGTTAGCAGGGAGAGAAATCTTGGAGTGTGATGCAGCCAACAGTGATTTGAAATTAAAAGTACGTACGTACATGTAATTCTACTAATTTACACAATTTAATATAGTGTACATTCACATCCCTTCACGGAGAAAAGTTTTGTGAATGTATTATGCCTCAAGGCGTAGCCGTACGAGGAATACGTTAAAGCTGACTGCGTGTGTGTGTGTGTGTGTGTGTGTGTGTGTGTATTCCAACTGTAACTGCTCAGCGGTTGCAATGCGACCCCCTTTTAGTTAGTCATTGACAGGACATGCAAAGTACCCTTCTTCTTCATAGACCTCTGTTGCCCATTAGCTCCTCTCAAATTTATGTATGGAATTAAATTCGTTCATTGTGCAAATGCCAACATTATTTCGTAACATAAAATGATACTAATTACCTTTTCTATAACACTTTAATACTTTTGAGCGAAGCAAAGCATGCTGAGAGGCATTAGCACAGCGAAGCTTTTGCAACATTCATTAGTAAATGGGTCGCGTGGGCATTATACGAATCCTTTTTACCATTATTGAAATTACCTTTTTGCTCCTTGTACTTTGGCATTCAGGAGCTGAGCAATCAGCTGGCCACTACTGCAGTGAAGATGCACGAGATGGTACTCTCAGCTCAGAGCAAGTCACGTGATCACAGCCCTCTCTCCTTCACAGTCACACCTACCACCTTCATCCAGTTTGTGCAAAAATTATGTGCTCACCTCTCCACAAAAAATAGCAACATCAGAGTACAAAGGTATTTACTGTTGGTGTCAAAGTATACATGTATTTGCTGCTTAATGTTTTTCAAACTGTGTTGGGTGCTGAATATTAACTTGTGAGAAATTTATGGTACTTTACCGTATTTTCCCAGGTCACATCTTGAAGAAGGTCTGTCACAATTGCGAAAGACAAATAGGGACGTTGATATAATGAGAGGAGAACTAAATGAATTGCACCCTGGAGTGACTTTAAAGACAAAGGTTTGCTACAAAGCCCTTAGTATACACTTTAACAATAGTTTCAGGAAGTGGAAATCCTTCTATGCCAGCTGACTGTGGAACAACAGCAGCTCGACACTTTGAGAGCTACAGTTGCCGAGGAGAGAGCAGCCATTGCTCTGGAAACTGAACAAGTTCTCATTCTGAAAGAGGTACTGGTTTGAAATGCTAATATTAGGTGGAGCTCCCAATGTGTAGCAACACGCTGCATGTAGTATATGTACATGTACCGTATTACTAGAATGTTTTGCGAATGAGCGAAATTGCACACTTTGCTATCTAACTTTGCGTTCCTTGCCTCGTGATGTCATACAAACAACAATATTGGTTTTTCAATTTAATTTTTTATGCTCGCAAAACATTACTAGTTGAAGGTACATGTGTATTATAAAGATAATTTATGTTGAAATCGCCTCTCTTCGTCACTCAATTACCTATCAACCAGTTTGTCAAAAAGGAGCAAGCGATTTTTGCTGCCTTATATATATACTCCAGTTTACTTCGGTTAATTGTTTGTATGTATTTAAACCAGGAAGCGGAAGAAGATCTACAGGCTGTACTCCCTGACCTGGATCGTGCTGAGCATGGGCTCAGAAACTTGGATAAAAAACATTTTGACGAGATTAGGTACAATGCGTACTATTTTATGGCTTATACATTTTAGCATTCAGCTATTGTGGTAAATTATACATGTATAGACTCAGTCTCGTGATCATGGTATTAACATCCTTGTCAATAATGTTGTTGACATTCTGTAGATCATATGGAAGACCACCGGCTATGGTGGTGCATGTAATGAATGCTGTGTGTCTCCTCTTGGGCCAACCCACTGACTGGAAGACAGCAAAGCAGTTGACACGAGATGGAACCGCTTTTCTTAAACTGCTATATTCGTACGACAAAGAAAATGTCCCTGACAAGGTCAGTGTGCATGGTAAAGAGTGTATGGATATACTTTTTGGTACATGTAGCTAAGTGTTGACTTCTTAGTGTGATAAATACATGTAGTTCTAGGATGGTCTGTTTCAAAGTTCAATCCGATTTACCATGTCTAAAGTGAGTTAATTACCCTGTGCGTGCGCAAGCGGGGTAAGCAAGGGTAGAGTGATTTCTGTGTGGATACAAAATGATCTGTTTGAGCGAACTAGACACTTTCATAGACTGCTTTAACTGCTAATGAGACAGTGGTTGAAAAATAATAGGCTACTGATAGTTGAAACTTTTAGGCGATCTTCGAAGGCGACAAAAATACTGTTTTCTAATCAATCCAATCATTGCTTTCTAGATTCACGATCATTCCCCATAATGTTAAGGGGTCATTTTACGATAAAAATTTATAATCTGTTTGCCGCTGTGCGATAAAGCTTAATGCACGGGTGAATGCTCTATGAGCATCTTGGAAAATACATGTAAAATGTTGTTATAGTTTTCACTAATTTACACCACAGGTTCTGGCCAAGCTCAGGAAGTTCACTCGGGATGAGGGCTTCACTCCTAAGAATGTAGCCCTTCACTCTGTAGCCTGTCAGTCCTTCTGTGAGTGGGTGTTAGCTGTCGAGCGTTATGCTGAGGTATTCCGGGTTGTTCAGCCTAAACGATCTGTATACCAAGATGTAAGGGACAAGCTAGAGTTAGTGATGGAGAAACTAAGCAAGAAAGAGAGACATCTCAACGAGGTTTGTACGTGCACATGTATATACTCTTAAGAGTATATTCTAGTACTGTAATACATAGTGTATAGATACAGTTCTAACTAAAAGGTGTACCATTTAGTCAGATTGCAAGTTGTTAACTTTGGAGCTTCATCTTCATGAATTGTTTGCATAGACTTGTTTTATAATAAAAGAGTATGCAGGAAGCAGCAATATGACGATTGTAATTTCCCTGTGTGTATACATGTATACGTATAAATATACATACTGTATATATATCATTCAGCTTGAGCAGCGACTGTCTGAGCTAGAAGATAAGTACAGAGTCAAAATGGAAGAGAGGGGAGAACTCCAGAGCAAATGTGATGAAATATCTCTCAAGTTGAATCGTGCAGAAACTATCACCCAGTCTCTAACAGATGAGCAGGTACATGTACATGTGCATGTACATTAAAACTTCACTGCCACATAATTATGTAGTGATTAGTAATTTGAGACATTTATATAGATTAACAGCATCGATTACGTATCACACGCTATAGTATATACGTACATGCATGTACCGTATTCTACCGAGATTGCTAATTGCATGCTACAAAGCAGCTACAGGTGGGATGGGCTTAATTTCGAAAACAGCCGAATTTAAGCCCATCTAGGTGTTTGCCTCGAAATTACGCCCACTCATCAAGTATTTTCTGTCTGCGTTTGAGGCCTGCCAACTCTTAAAATACCGTAGAAACTGGATTATTAGCGCTTACTCGACTATATGCGTATCTTTAGTTTAAGCGCATGCTCAACTGCAGGCTTTTTATACTCGAATTGAAGCGCTTTTCCAATTATGCGAAGGTTAAAAGTGAAATTTTTATGTCATTGTTTATCTATGAGCTAGTTTAATCATAGGTTTAATAGCTTGTATATACAGTGCATGATAGCTATATATAGCTGGTGATATACATCTGGAAGGACTCTCTGGGCATGCTGTTACCCTGTCTGATCATGCATGCTGAGAGAATGTGAGACATGGATGAGGTCCTTTTATTCTAAGTTCCTGATCAATGTGATAATATGAATTTAAATGTTGTAAATGAACTGTAACATAGTAGTATGATATAGATCCAGTTAGAGTTGCCTGCTTGCCTTGTTTGCTCACTTTCTAGCCAGCTTGCGAGCCAGCTCTCATCACAGAGACATCCAATTGCTGGGTGGGGCTCGAAATGACTGCATTATAGGCGCATTCTCGAATATAAGTGTATAGAGCTCTGCTATTGACCCCAAAAGCGCATGCGCTAATAATCCAGTTTCTACAGTACAATGAATACATCAATATACAACAATGGATAAAGTAACTCGGTATAAAGAAAAGTATACAAGTCAAAATTCTGCATCAGAAGGTTGTTTGACTTGTCACTGTCAGAGTCTTCAACAAAGATCTCTTATATATACTTGCAATAGGAGCAATTATTTGATCTAGCTATACTCAGAGCTAACCAGTTTACACAAGAAACTGCTTGACAACTGCTCACTGACAAATGTATCACTTTCTAATGGGGGTATTCTCGAGGTAAATTAGCCTATGCCAATGTGTGCCTCCTTGGCTCAGTCGGCAGAGCGTCAGTCTCATAATCTGAAGGTCGTGAGTTCGAGCCTCACAGGGGGCACTTTCTTTTTGTCTCAAATCGAGGTCTATATACACTCTTGTATCCTGTTATTTTTATACCTTGTTTTGATTTCAAAAGCTGTTTGTGACCTAATTTCAGGAACTTTCACTCTAAAGTGGGGGTGGGCGTGGGCGTAATCTCGGTAGAGTACGGTATAAATATAGTACTATACATAATTATGTGCGCATATACATGTACATATAGCCGCACGCTTAGGAAATGATCATGTATACTGACAGTATACTTTCCTCTAGGATCGCTGGACAGTCACACTTTCATTCTTGGATCGCCAGGAAAGCACTCAGATTGGAGACAGCCTGCTTTCGGCAGCGTGTTTAACATACCTGGGTCCTTTCACTGTTGTTCTCAGACAAGCACTAATCAACGAGTGGAAACAACTGTGTAGTGAGAATAAGTTGCCAGCCAGTAAACATTTTAAGTTGAAAGACAACATTGGAGAAGTAGAAGAGGTGCAGTAATTGATGTATTGACGATACATGTAGTACATGCATGTATATACTTCTCATTTTGAGGGCCAGGCTTGAGATTGCCAATTCAATCAATATTGAATTTTGCATATTGCTATGTCTGAGACGGTTGCCCTAGCTGCCAGTTAGGCTATGGCTACCTAATGGCAGAAGGGAATTAGGCAAATTGATCTCATGCAATAATTTATTGTGCGTGTATAAGTAAAGACTATAATTTATACTGTACATGTATATACATGTACTTTTCCAGTATTAAAAAACCATGGCAATTATCTTTCTCTGTAGATCCAGCAGTGGCATGTCCATGGCCTCCCAGAGGATCCTCACTCAGTAGAGAGTGCTCTAATCGCTACCCAGTCCACCTCCACCCCTTTTATCATTGACCCCCAGGGACAAGCATCAAGGTGTGTATATTGGTACAATGGACCCCTGAATATCAGAACTATGCCATTAAATGTACGTATACATGTATATATAGAGAAGCCCTGCCTTGCTTTTGAGTGTCGTTGGAAGTAGGCCGCTGGGAGCGCGATATGCATACAGTATAATTATATACAATATAGCCAGTTGTCAATGTCCACAACAAATTACAAACACGATAACACATCCTAGTTAACAGATTTCTTACATCTAGCACGGATTGCTTTGTTGTGTGGTCGACAGTCTACAATGTACTTTACCATATCTGGTGTAAGCTCATCCATGGGAACATCTGTCTGCTTTGAGTATGGAACTATGATAAATCCATTAAATGACCGCAAAGTGTCAAAGTATTTGGCCCAGTCTTCTATAGGCATCAACCTTTCCTGGTTCCTATTCAACCATGTGAGGCTCAAATGGAATACCTACTGCTTCACAAAATAGGTTCATTATTTCTGAAAGATTACTCTGCAGGTCCGAAGCATCAATTACTGTCGGATGTTCATCAAAGTTTTCTTGTACATAGTAATAGAGCTCATACAATTCCATTTAACCCTGCATCGGTTTCATTATATGTCTCATATCCAGTGGGCTTCTTTTTATTGACCTTATATCGTGCTTTTACCGTGAGTATACAACCTGAGCTGAATCTCTGATGAGAAACACATGGTGAGTATGTGCTAACTCTTTCAGTATTGTCGTGTATTCCAGTGAGTCTTTGGCTGATAGACACTTGGCCATTTCTTTGGTGAACACCACATCGATGTCTTTATAGCCTTGAAGAAGAGCTGTGTTGACAGCAGTGTATGTTGGCTCTACTGGGAGGCCTGCCGTGGACGTGGGGCATTGGCTTGACTGGCTTCCGAAACAGTATGGGTACATGTAGAGCTCAAAGAAACATTTTATTCTTGTACACCTGAGAGTTGTCATTGACTGGTAAATGGCGGAAGACAAGCTCCTAGGGGCCGTCCAAAGAACCAATAGCTTACCCATTGTGAAAGGTCACAGTGTAGTTCACACTGTGGTAAAATAGGAAATGCTATTCTCTAAATCCACCACAATGGAATTTTATCATAATTATTATCTATTAATTGTGTGTTCTTACGACTGCTGTAGGTGGTTGAAAAGTTTCTACTCTACGGATGGTTTAAGGGTTCTTCAATTCGACAGTGAAGATTTAGTGAAGAATATAAAAGAGAGTATTACAGAAGGAACCACTGTAATTATTGAGGTACAGTTAAAAATAATTTTTATTGCCATTAGGCATTAACCCATGCAAGCAGTAGCTATAATGTGATTTGTATTGCACATACAGCAAGTTTCAAGCTTTGGGTGGCTCAAGATGGAGCCTTTTCTGGGAGGACAAAACAGACAGACACACCTCGGTGTTGAAAAAATGGACATTCCGTACAATCCATCTTTCAGGTAATAAAAGCTATTGACCTGTTTTGTAGATTTTTCTATGCATTTTGTCTCATTATAGGATGTTTCTTGTGTGCCAAGATGCTCGTGCAGACTTGACATCAGACATTTGCAATAAAACTATCGTGATCAATTTCTCATGTACAACGGAGAGTCTGCAGGAGCAGTTATTGGCCACTGCTATCAGATTGGTCAGTTAATTGAGCTTCATTGAAATTGAGTTTTTTTTTACAGTGCTGCCCAGTGTATTTTGTTTGTTATTAGCCAGCGCCCTGCCCTCTACAGCTTCAACCAGCCCTAGATGTTTCTCATTCAGAGCTGATTCTTAGGATAGTGAGCAGTAGGAAAGAGCTAAAGTATCTTGAAGGAGAGTTACTAAACATTCTGAGAAGTAGTAAAGGTACCAAAGTATAGCATGCATATAATTATACGTATACATCTAGTCATAAACATGCATGCCTTATCCTGAGGGCTATTGAGTCAGTAATGAGAATTGCATAGCGTACATGTAGATTTGATGCAGTGGTAGCTCACGTATGTAGTCCACACCGTGCAGTGTGTAAACTATTCCTCATTGCACGTGTGTTTATAATGCAGGGATTTTGGATGATGAAGAGGTGCAGGCAACCTTGCACCAGTTAAAAGAAGTGGCAATTGATGTGCAAACGCAGCTTGAGGATGCACAGGCCACAGGGAAAGAGATCAATTTATCCAGACAGCAGTATATTCCGGTGAGCATGCATATACACGTAAAAAACGGAGTATGCTGAGCACACAATCAAAACACTAAAAAGCATGCTATACGCAAAGTGTGCAATATGTGATGGCCGTGTACTGAGCATACTTTATAGCGGGAAATTTTTGTCAGGTGCAAAATTTCACGTTTTTCTAGGGCAGGCAGTTAACGCGAAAATTAAAACTGGGAGAAACTCCCACGCACCGGTATTTCACATGCAAAGCTATTGGTGGGTGTGGTTTCCTGGAATTAAAACGCGAATAATTATTAGCGAAAATGTCTTCTGAGGGCTCTCGAGCCAAATACTGAAAATATCTCGCTATATAGCGATGTACGTATGGTACTGTACTTCCAGCAGATCCATTGTTTTAATCACTCAAGCCGAAGTGTTACCATCTAGTTTGCTTCTTTTGACCAGTATATACGTTACAATGTTTTCATAGAGAAGTGTCTTGAAGTATCTTAAAGTGTGGTGTTATTATGCCTCGAGGCGTAGCCGCACCAGTGATACGGTAAAGCTGCATGACTGTGTGTGTGTTGGTGTGTGTTGTAACTGCTCAACAGTTGCAATGCGACGAAAACTAACAGCTTCTATAGGCTTCTAGCCACGTTCTCTTGGATATTGATTCGTGATTCGTGGATTTGCAAACTAAAGCTTCTTTCTTGAGTTATGGCTAGTTTGACTCACAGTGAAGACTGTTGCAGTCTCTCCAGAATCTTTTGTAGCATCATCTGACAGGAAATACAAAATGATGTACATGCTTCTATCCTTGAAGATCATTCACTAAGCCATCAGATAGACTCTGTTTCCAACTAAGCTCCTGCTCTATAATCCAAATACCTAATACTTTTTGAGCGAAACAAAAAATGGTGAGAGGCATCAGCACAGCGCAGCTTGCATCACTCGTTATACGTTCAGGGAGAAAAATCATATATTTGGTTATGACATCATTAGTGCAGGGGGATCCCAGGGCACCCCAGAGGAGGTACGTACAACATGTAGGCTTGATTGAGAGCTGTAATTACATTTCATTTACGTGTAGGCCTAAGTAGTAATACTGAGTCAGCTAATCAAGTCTTATATATGTATAATTGGACTATTGATCTTGCATGTCGTACCTCCTCTGAGGGCGCCCCCCTCTATGAAACCCTGCTAGCGCTGGCACAATTAATTACAGTACATGATGATAATTATGTTCCACTTCCAGGTCGCTGTCAGGGGATCACTGTTGTACACTGAAATACAGGGTCTGCACATATACAGCCCCATGTACCGCTTCTCTATGGACTGGTTCCAGCAAATCTTTTGCGAGTGCTTAACAGGTATTGAACTCACTGAACAGGAAGATGATCTTGAAGCTCACCTATCCGCAATCAATGAAATGCTTATTAATGTAGTCTTGAGAAGAGCCTCGTTTGCCATATCTGCTAAGCACTATACACCGTTTGTTTTCAAACTTTGTTGCTCATTATGTACGAAAGGTTCCATCAGTGAGCCAAAACTGTCCCCTGAAGAGTGGAGGGTGATGATGAAAGTTTGTTCTCTTTTCAAGGACACAAATGATGACACTAGTGAATTAAGTCAAGAAAGTAATCGCTTGTCTGGCAGTTCAAACTCTCAACCTAACTCTTTTACACCAAAAATATGGGATGTACTACGATTCTTTGAGAAGAGGCTTTCGTGCTTTACAGGCCTGCAAAACCACATTTCCAGCCACCTGGAATTATGGCAAAATTTTCAAGCAAATTCAAATCCCATTGTTTCCCTCCAGAACATGACGGAGCAAAACGGATTTGCCCCTTCAAAACTGACTGCATTCCAACAGCTACTGCTCGTACAAGCGCTTTGTGTCGACAAATTTTCCCAAGAAGTCAACCAATTTATTGTCAGTGTATTGGGTGATCAGTACCACGAGAGGCCACTGATTTCATTCCCTGAAGTTCTTAGTACAACAAAGAATGGAACTCCTATCCTCCTGCTACATTCGGGAGGTACATCTATGTACATGTATGCAAGGAATAATACTCGTGTGTCTAACTTGTGTGTGTTTGTGGTACTTATTAGTCGTGATAAAAAATCTATGTTCTCGAATTACATTGAACGTTATCATACAAATTACTTTTTATAGACATGGATGCTTACAACTTGCTAAGAAGTTTGGCTAAAACTGAGCAAATCCCAGGAATTGTGACTGGATACATTGGTGATAGTCAACAAAAGAGAGTATCTGACCTTTTGCACACTGCAATTGAAAGAGGAAACTGGATTCTCATTGAAAATTGTGATTTGGGATCATTTTGGCTTGAAAAACTTCTTAAAGAAAGGTTTGCTTGAATTATTGCAGGGTATGTATTATTATTATAATACTAATTCTCTACAGTTTAAATCGTACGTCACTCCACCAAAACTTCCGAATATTTCTCTCCTGTTCTGCAAACTGTGTGCTACACGATAGCCTGGTAGAATCCTGTGTTAAGGTAACGTCAATTCTTATGTTATAACTAAAGTACAGTGTACTCACATTTTTTAGATCAATTTGGATGCTCCGAGGTCTATACGATCCAACATGTTGCATCTATTCTCTAGTGATAGCTGGCTGAAGGGGGTATTTGAAGGTGGCTCTCACTCACCCCCACACTGGAAACAATTAGTCTACGACCTATGTATGTTCCACTCTGCAATCAATACCAAGAGGGTATTCGGCAGTGTAGTAGGTGAAACAACCTACAGCTGCTTTCAAGCAACAGATCTCCAGGTAAAGAAATGTGTAGTATGCATGTTGGTGTGTATTCATATCTCCTCTATCTCAAACTAAAAGTGTCTTTCGTAGTTTTCTGGCCAAACTGGTGAATGTCAACGTTAATTTTGCCTCTCTCCCTCCCTCTCTCTCTCTCTCTCTCTCTCTCTCTCTCTCCCTCCCTCTCCCTCTCCCTCTCCCTCTCCCTCTCCCTCTCCCTCTCCCTCTCTCTCTCCCTCTCTCTCTCTCGGTGTTCTCTCATTAAGATGTCAATATCCCTACTGACTGAAGTCTTTGACGGAGGCCTTAATGAATGGGAAGTTATAGAACACCTTGTGGGTATGATTTGCTATGGCGGCCGAATAACAAACAAGCACGAGAAAAGATGCAATGATAACTTGCTTCATCTATACCTCAGTTCTAACTGCCAAGGAGCCGGCATAATCTTAGATGTAAGTGCTGTCAATATTTACATTAGTTCATGAGTGACTGAAAAAGTCGTGCCATTTTATTATGGGCTTTATGCAGAACCCAGAGATTGCTCCATTAGTTTCATACAAGGAGGCAGTTCTCAGAGCAAGTGAGCTCACACTCCAAGACAAGCCAGAGCAAGTTGGGATTACCGTAGAGACATTTCTATCATACAAGCAGACTGAATCGAGGCAGTTGCAACAGTTTATTTGTCAGTTGGATGACGACCAAAAAATGTGAGGCTATATAAAGTACTTTTTAAAAACACTTAACATTTGGTGTCTGATCTCTTACAGTACTTTTCAAGAAGATCTGGCCTTAGAAAAGGCCATGTATATATTGGACAACCTTCCTTCACTGGAACTTTCTGGACACACGCATGCTCGTTGCTGCCCTGACACAATGATTTTTGTTGACATGATAAATAGAGAGGTGTCAGAATGGGAAGGCAGGTTATCTGCTATCAGAAACATTCTTCAAGACATTGTCGATACAATACACGGAGGTGGAATACTTTCTGACAGCCAGGATAGCATTTGCTGTTGCCTGGTGGGAAATTCAACTCCTGAATGCTGGAGTGTAAGTATAATAATTATCTGTATGCAATCACTGTATATGCAGTGCATCCAGTCTATAGAGAGTAGAATACCACAAATGTGTACTTAAGGTAAATATCTTATGATTGGAACATTTCTAAGAAAATCTGCTGATAGTATTGTACAGGTGAACGGATTATTATTCTACAACATATCCAAAAATGTTTCCATGAAAACATAAGGTGGCGGGTTTGTGGTGATTAGTAAACAATTGTTACCCGAGGCGCACGTGGGTGGCCAAGGGTATAGTAGTCTGTTGGTTTGTTTGTTTGTTTGTGTATTTTGAATCTACTCACCTGGATATCACAGCACTGCGTTTACAGCATGGATAGTCTTCACACAACTAGTTATTAGTTTTAATAGTGGCAAATTTTGATGTTAATTTAAGCTTTTGTTGTCGAATAAGAGAGCTATAAGAAGCTTGAACTTGCACGTTGAGCTAGCCTCGATCCCAGGCCGATCCGTCTCCAATTGAAGACCTAGCGTTCAATTGGAGACGGATCGGCCTGGGATCGAGGCTAACGTTGAGCTAGCTACACTGTGGCCTTTAGTACTTGCAGATGAAGTGATCCCGTACCAGGAACAATTGAAAAGGGTCACTACAATAGAAAGCTAGAATTGTGACTGGATGTGTTGTCTCTGTTAGCTAGCTGACTCTGGGATCCTACTCCAGGAGCCATACTTCTCTGAGACTCCATGCTTCTTTGCTGTGATCCTAGTCCACAATGCATATATCTATGTACCACTAAAACTCTGTTC
This sequence comes from Halichondria panicea, assembly GCF_963675165.1. Taxonomy (NCBI): domain Eukaryota; kingdom Metazoa; phylum Porifera; class Demospongiae; order Suberitida; family Halichondriidae; genus Halichondria; species Halichondria panicea. The sequence goes on from NC_087391.1 coordinate 3,716,055, forward strand.
TCTAATGTTTCAGAAGGTCTCTCTCTCTAGCTCTGTAGTCCCTGCCCAAATAAAAAGTTCTATCTATCTATCTATCTAGTCTGGTTTAGTCTGAGTCGCTGTGTTAGACAGCTCAGTCACTACCTAGTTCTTCTGGTACCTATAGTTCTTCTGGTTTCTTTGTAATCATGTCACCAGCCGAGGTTTGCACTTTAGTGCTCTAGTTATAGTGGGTAATTGGTTAGGGAGAGAAAAGGCCAATGGTTTCCGGCTAAGGTTTAGAACTTTGTCACAACATCTATAGATATAGTTTGGCTATCTTATGAAAGGTTCGATGCTGCTTACATATCTATCTATACACATCCTCCGCAGTGTTCAAAATTGCTTTTTTAGTGCCGTTTCAGTTAGGGAGAGATTTGAAGAAGATCTTACGGCTAAGTCAAAAATTACACGCAGTAAGCTTGATTGTCTAACTTCCATTTGTCCAGAAATACTTCAGTTCCGGGCGTTACACACATTTTTTTTACAATCACCCCCGTTTCCTATAACAATATTTTTGAATAATACCTACACGTCAGGTATCAGCACAATTTCTTAGAAATGTTCGAGATACATCTACAGTACAACTATATACTCACTACTCACACATTTGTGGTTCTATACTCTCTATAGACTGGATGCACTGTATAAAAACTCTGTTATTATATAGTCATGTTTTTTCATAGTTTGGTGGAACTCCAAAAATATTCTTGTCTCAGTGGCTTAGTTTCCTGTTGGACAACATCAGCTACATATCCAAGCTTTTCAGTCAGATTATGAATTCCACGAAGGAAGATAAGCCACTGCCAACCAAACTCTTCATCCAAGCTTTTGCTTCTCCGAATGGTTAGTATTATTATGTATATAGCCTGCATTCCTAGCATAGTATACATGAATACATATAACCTTTGCATGCATGGTGTACTCCTGCATGTAGGTCTGTTCACATTTCTAAAGCAGTATCTCTCTAATAAGGAAGGCATCCCCCTGGAAAAAGTTGATCTAAAAGCTAGCCTATCATCTAACAGTTCAGTAAGTTGTTCATTTTAATTAATATTGTGCATACATTGTACATGAACTAGATGTACATGAACTACATCAAGCGTTCATTAGTCTTGACTACATGTATATATACAGTCACTGTGCAAGGGTTTTTGTTGCTCATGCAGTCACATACTATTACTCTGGTCGGACTAGCAATGGTAGGAGGTACCTTCCAGGAGAACTGTGAACTAACAACAACCACAGAAACTGATGTTGTTCTCGGAGTGGAGCTAGCCTGCCGTCCTATAAATGTGTGTTTGAAGTGAACTGTGTATTTCTCTATGAAAACTGTTACCTTACACATGTATATATTCATATTGGTTTGATTCAAAATCTGCTAATTGCAGATGGAAAACAGTACAGGTCAAGGCTTGTACTACTGTCCCGTGTACTCCTCAAAGGCAAAATCTGATCAGGTATCATCCATTTGGATACCTGTTGATACTAGCTTGCTAGACCGTGATGTTAGAACAATCTCCCTTGTCATAAACTCTCACTATAATAGATTCTAGCCATGATTATTTTATTTAGTGATTCTGTCGCTGTAAGTATTAGAATATCTTTAATGTGTGGATAAAGTTCAATCTATATCACACTATATTATCTGCTGTGCTTGCCTACGCATGGGAAATGCCTGCTTTCCCAGAAGAAAATTTACTGATAGTAAACAGAGGGTTTTGGAATTTGGAATCAGATTGTGCTATGTAGTTTTTGGTGGTTTGGTTAGTGATTCCAAGATATTGGTGTATTCCATTCCAAGTATATCTATTATAATTATTGACAAAATTAATATAAAAAGAGAACCATTCCAAGATATTGCATGGTGTATTCCATTCCAAGTATTATAAAACGAGAATCATCAGTAAAATTTTCTCATTCTGGATTGAAATTCAGCTGTGAGTTAGTGCAATTATGAAGATTCAGCTTTTCTTCTGCATAGCCTATGTGCTAGCACTAAGTCTGGCAAAAGGTAAGTTGCTAGTATATTTAATATAGTTTGAATGTGTGTGCATGTATCGAGGAAATAACGAACTTTTTCTGCAGCATCTCCCTCAGGACACAAACAGAAAGATTTCAAAGTGTACATCAATGTGACATACAGTCCCACTGCATCCTTTCACAAATCCCCTCCTTACTACCAGGCTGGCACATCCATCACTCTCACTTGCATGGTAGACGGCGTGACTGAGGGTATATTCTTTGAATGGAGTTCTGACTGCAAGGGAGGTAGTTGTTTCGCAATTGGAGCCTCTACCCAATCTGTTCCAAAAGCTTATTTGGAATCTAAGGACTCTGGAACTCACACTTGCATTGTATATGATAGTCTTGGCTGTACTGGCAATGCAAGCGTTGCTATCCAAGTTGTTGGTAAGTGAACTCATCCATCAAATTTTGTAGCCTCTACAACTATTACTATTTGACTTACAGGTGCTGGTATTTATGTGACTGGTGGTCGTCAGTCCTTGCCAAATGATGGTTTGATTATAGCACAAGCTTACTCTAAACGAATCAGCGAGTTTCGATGCTTATCTGGAACAAATAAGCACAATGTTGGACAGCTCATTGGAACCAATGGACTTGATATTGTCAGCGATAGCACTGACCCATTCTTCATAACGAGAGGGAGTGCTTACAGCCCTGGAATGATCCACGTTCGAAATACCCTATCATTTGATGAGGGCTATGATGGAATATACACCTGCAAATTACCTGATGAAAATGGGGCAATATCTTCTGTGAATGTAGGGCTCTATCGCAGTGGTGTTGAAGGTAAGTCAATTGTGTAATTTTAATCGAGACAATTTCTGTTTAAATTATGTTCAGCTCCCACTGTCTCGGAGATGGAAATCAGTTCCAAGGATTCAGTGTACACACTCACATGCCTCTCTACTGGCTCCCCTGCCACTGTTGCATTGTGGACGTATGATGAAGAGCCAATTTCAAACATGAACAGCACCCAATACATATCAAGGAAGGTTATTACAGATCGTCGGAAATCTACATACTCAAATACTCTGGAAATTAGTGGGAGCTTTGAGGATATTGTCGGAGAGTACACATGCCAGGTGAGGAATCGGCTTGGAATGTCAAACAAAGTAACGAGAGAGATCAAAGGTAACTCAGTGAACACTATACTCACCTGAAAAACCTGTTATTAACCATGCTTTACAGGTCTGTATGTCACTGGTTATGAGAAGCCAATTATAGTTAATCTTCAGCGAGTAATAAACTGCTCTACTCATCTAAATGTGAGCAGGATGGAATGGATTCTTGTTGGTATTCGTGATGACCCGGTGGAGGAGACCACCAGCTCTCAATCACTACCCCTCACTCTCTCCCCTGAGAGCGTAGGGCTGGATGGAGCCATGTTCACTTGCAGAGCTGTGACTGTTGGGGGAAAGGTGTTCGAAGAAACAGTAACAATTCATGTGAAAGGTACGTATAATAATTATTACCGCCACGTATGCTGGTGTGCTAAATACTATACTGATTGCATGATGTGGGTAGCTTATCTGAGTCGCCTGATTTTTTGCTTCTTTTATGGGTAGTTTGTTCCCAGAACATCTGTCTACATGATCAGGTGATAAGGATTTGCTACAATTTTTGAAGAATGTGTGTACAAATGTGTGTGAATGTGGTTTGCTTGATACATGTCATGCCTAGAGCCTTCTGAGTAGAGCAGGGATTTTTCCTCTTTCAGTGGAATTGTATATTTTCCATAATTATAATATTCAGAGTTTGCGAATTCTGTGGCTATCAATGGGAGCAGCGAGAATTCCCTGTTGGCTGGTGGTGCTTACAGCTTTGACTGCATTGTTGAGTCTGATCTGACCCCTACTGTTATATGGATGGATTCCAACCGGATGAGCATTTCTAATAGCAGTGAATTCCAAATTGAAAGACCGATAAAATCTGGTTTGCAAACCATACTGAGACTAACATTCCCTAACTTGAAGACATCTCTTGGAGGTATCTACTACTGTGAATCTACTGTTATTGAGCCACAGTCCGTCAGAGAAGCATCAAGAGTCATTAAGGTCAAAAGTAAGTTAGTGATTCTGTGCTTGCTCATTATAATTTTGATCTTTCCTGATTCTTGCAGTTCCAAGCCCAATAGTTAGCATCATCAGATCGCCATCTGATGATCTACTCTACACAACCACACAGTTGACCATCACCTGTCTGGTAGAGGTGGTGCGAGTAGACAACACAACTGCTATTGCTGTGAACAGTGCTTGGACAAGCCCAGACTCAAGCAATGATACCAGAAATGTGGACACTATGATAAATCATATGCTAAATTCTGCACTCACAATACCATCACTTCAGTCATCTGACTCTGGCAGATACAGTTGCTCCTTTTCAGTCAATTCTTCATCAGCTTACGTTACAACAAGTGATCAAGTTAGTGCTTCTACAACAATACGAGCAGGTACGCACCAAATACAACTGCATGTTTGGTTGTACTATTAATGATGTAATTTGACATTCTTACTGATCATTTCAGCACTGAAAGTCTCTATCGGAGTGACGTACCCATCACCTGACCAGTACCCCCACTATAGTCCTCCAAATTTCCGAGCTGCTTCTCTCGTCACGCTCCGTTGTATTGCTGAAGGTGCCTCTGGGTCTGTTGAGTACCGATGGTCATCAACCTGCCGCTCCTGTTTTGCCTCCAATAGCTACTCAGCAAGCATCAGTGAGCAGTTTCTACGTTCAAGGGATACTGGAGAGCATACGTGTACTGTAAGGGATAATGCTGGTAATTCAGGAAGCTACACACAGGAAATGAATATCGTTGGTAAGTGCTAATTTAGTAAAGGCCCACATATATTTATATAGATAGGTTTGTGAGTAGCTGTATATAGCTTCACAAACAAAAACTTATGCCGGCACTTGTATGTCAACGATCCTTGCCATAATATAAATTGCAGAATTTTCTGCTAATTTTACTCATTCGTAAAGTTATTGTCTGGTTTGGTTATGAGAACAGCTGATTCTGTATAATTAGGTGCTGGGATCTATGTGGAAACAGCCAGCTACCATGGAGGATCATCATCATCACAGCCTAACAACTCCTACATTGATTTGCAGAATGCATATTCAGAATCGTCGAGCTATTTTGCTCTCTACTGTTGCTCTGGGAATAGAGGTGCTAGTGGATCAATTGTTGACTCAAGTGGACTATCAAGAGCATCAAGCTACAGCAATTATGATATTAGGAGATACTCCAGCTATGACAGTCATGCTGGTTGCTTACGTTTTGAGGCTACCAAAAAGTGTCGACAATATAACTACAATTATTATTCTAATCGTCATTGCAGCTCTTACTATAGCAATCCGTCAAATGGTGTGTACACATGCAACATTCAAGATCAAAATGGAGTTTTACAACGTGTAAACTTTGCATTAATGGAAAGTAAGTACTATAAATTATAGTGACTCTGAGATAAGTCTGATAGAATATTGCTGCTAATGTATTTTTGTTTGCAGGTCGCACCTATCCCACTATCACAAGTTTCACCCGTGTACGCTACAGAAGTATCCTAACCCTACGTTGTGTGACCACTTCTGCACCACCCACCTCTTTAACATGGACTAGAAATGGAAGGACTATCAATGTTGACGGTGATATGTACCGTATTACGCAGACAGTCTCTAGCCGCACTTCCATAGTTTTTGAAAACAAACTGGAAATAGTGGATACCCCTGACAATTTTACTGGAACGTATCAGTGTAGGGTGGACAACAATTATTACGGCTTGGCAAGAACTAGTTCTCTTACAGTCAGAGGTAAATAATGTTTCAGATAAGGGTTAAACATGCAGTGAGAGTATACTGAACGTTTTCCAAGTATTGCTTGAATAAGAAAGGTGGCCGTTGTTGTAATGGGGTTAATTTTGCTCGTTTGGGACGTTCAAGGGTGTCTGACAACATTTATAATTGTGTTGGTATAATAATTATGTGGCCACTAAGAAAATTTCACTAATATTATATACCAAACCTATGGATAAAGCTCACATGATCATCACTTTGATTGTTTGTTCCTATATAGGAATCAGTATAACTACTTCAGCAGCCAGGCTTCGTGTGGGACAAAGAGCAACATTCCAATGCTCTAGTGATCTAGATCCCACTAGCATCACCTGGTATGAGAATGGTACTGTTGTGCCTAGTTTTAGTGGACAGGTATCAAAGAATCCTGTTTCTTCGAATGATGAGGACAGAGTATTACGGTGTTTGGTTGCAAGTCCGTATGGTCAACAGGAGAGAAACATCAGAGTTAAGACATATGGTAAGTTAGTGTAAGAGAATGTTGCCTAAGCTCTTCTGTATCTATATTTATAAACAAGATGCTCATAGAGCATTCACCTCGTGTCTTGAGCTTCATCGCATAGCGACAAACTGATATATAACTTTGAAAGATCGGTGTGTTTTTTTCGCCTTCGAAGATCGCCTACAAGTTTCAACTATCAGTAGCCTATTATTTTTCAACCACTATCTCATTAGCAGTTAAGCAGTCCATGGAAGTGTCTAGTTCGCTCAAACAGCTCATTTTCGTGTCCACGCACGCGCGCGCACACACACACACACACACACACAAACCGACACACATGTATGCCCACCACGCACGGGGTAGTAATGATTATGTCCACCGCATCCTTGTGTAAAGGTATGCATACGCATCATTATGTGCGTACGTGCTGCTCATTGATGCATCATTTGTGCAAGTTCCGGTAATTGGCGTCATGATTCAGTGTCTTATTATCACATTATAGTTCCTGCTTTGTGGGCTACTGTTCAGTTAGGTGGTTACGAAGACACCGCCCTTCATGGACACAACTACACCTTCTACTGCACAGTGACTGTCATCGCTGGACTAGCACTGCCTGTTACGATGGAATGGTTGCATTCGAATGGGTCTGCAGTTTCCAATGATCGTGTTGTGATTCATAGCACTACTGTTTCTCGAGTAACAACTCTTACAATGACCGTTGCACCAATTTTGACCACTGATGGTGGAAAGTACTCTTGTCAAGCTAGCGTTAATGTGCCCTGGATGGATGAACAGCCACCGAACATTGCAGAGAGTGTACATATTCCAGTTACAAGTAAATCGATCAGTCAAATATTATTATATAGCCATGCATTGTTATTTGTTTTTTCTCTCTCATAGCTCAAGCCCTATTCCAGTTAATGATGGGCCCAGTTCAATACTGCGTGAACTGGAAAGTAAGTCACTCATATAAAAGAGTTTCCCCAAATTGTAGTATTTATGCATGCATGCATCCTAACCCCTAAGCATTGGTACTTATACTTACAGAAGTTTTATGCATTCCACTACAGAATGAACAGAGCCATTCGCTTGAAGAGGACATCAAGCAAAGCATCGAGACTGCTATTCGTGACAGATGTGACTGTAATTTTGAGAGTTCTGCAATGTTCTCAGGGGAATTTAGCTGTCAGACAACTACAACTCGTGTAACATACAGGGCAACAATTAATGGAACGAGTGATATCCTTCCTGCCCCACAACTCATTAGCTTGATTGAGGATTGGAGGGTGAAGAGTGGGACCATGCTGTATGGAAAGTTCAGGCTTAGGCTTATGGACAAGAATGAATGCCCTCTTGAAATTGAATCGTTTGACGACGAAGAATGTGGGGTGAATCAGGACGCATTAATCGGCTCAACTCCTGAAATTGGGGATCATTGCTACAAGATCACCAGTGCACCGAACAACTGTTGAGACACATTATATTATAAAAATAATTATATGCACTTGACGTTTAGCATATTTGTCGACTCTATAATTATATGCGTATACTATAATACATGCATGTATATTATTATTGTTTGCATGTATTAAATGTGACAGGGCCTAGGAAAACAACCCTTATGGAGCAAACTAATAATATTCAGTACACTACAAAGTAAAATATTTAGAGCTATTTTAGGATTTTGGTTTTCTTTCATAAGAAGTAACTTCAATATCTCCTCTAACTAAAAAAAAAATTTTTTTATCTGAAAATTTTTTGTATAGCCGTTACAAGGCAGCCATTGAATTTTTTCATGCTGTTCTTATATGCAGATAGAACTTGGAACATTAGTTTCTCAAAACGGTAGGTCAATACTGTCCCCCTTTCACCCGAAAATATTTTGGGGTAGGAAGGTGCAAAGTGAGTGATATTGTAATCAATTTGAAGCTTAAGCACTGCTTTATTTAATTAAGCAATAAAATACAATTAATTAGTTTGCTCCATAAGGGTTGTTTTCCTAGGCCCTGTCACAAATTTATATTTACATGGATGATTGTATCAATGTACGTTGTTGCTATAATTATAGCCTCGATCGTATTTTAATTGGCCTGGAATCGAGGGTATATATAGTGGGTGACAAAACATTTTAATTGACAATACTTATAAGAGTGGGTGCATGTAAAATAATTTATACATGTAGTAAAATTCACTGGTATAACGTATGTAACTATTTTTGTAGACAGGAGAAGGATTGACTGTCCTATAATTAAGATATGCCATGGCCAGCCATAACCAATTAGTGTTAATTGAATGAATTACAATGGTGTCTCTTAATACCTCCCTAGCTGCGCTGCTGTCTCAGAACATCCAAATCTAACATCAGCTGCAAATTAATTAACAAAGCACTTTCACTCGAAATTTTTTACTTTCAGCTAGCCTATATTGACCATAATAATTATGGTCAGTAGGCTATAATTAATTAAAGCTCTCTCACTAAAATATGGTTGTTAGCTACTGAAGAGACTATTATTTTTGCTTCCTTAAGAATACTGTAAAACAGGGGGATCCAAAAGATGCTGATGTCTCATAATAGCCCCTTGTACTCTATTCTTGGGTCAATATACTAACGTTGAGCAAGAATGAAGATAACACCGAGAATCATGCAAATCTATCTTGTGCATGTGCTTGATCGATATTTTGCTTGCAGCACTAGCGATCCTTACCAGAGCATATCAAATTGAGACACGTGCTCAATTAAATACTTCCGGTCTACTGCCCTATTGGAATGCCGTGGTAAAGTATAAAGCACCATGGCATGCAATCACTTGCACAGAACTCAACGAAACTCTCTTATCAAGAATGGCAGCCGTAATGAATTCCCCAGTGTGCTACTCAACTGTCGGTGACCACCAACCAACGTTTATAGCTTCAAAGCTCTTTAAAGTCAAGAACATTGATGATAAAGGAAGAATCATTCACATTGGCAGTCTGGAAATAACTGACAACGATATTATCTTCACATATGAACACTTTCCATCAGAAGTGACAAGATGGCCTCTAACTTGTATCAGAAGATATGGCATAGGTGCAGAAGGTGGAGTGTTTGTAGTTGAAACAGGCAGGAGAGCTCCTAACGGTGAAGGACATTATGCATTCAAAACGAACGAAGCTGAAGAACTGGTAGAAAGACTGGATTATTACACAAGGAATAGAGTTTAATTGTTTTGTAATTGCTGTCTATGTTCGTTTGTCTTTAATACACAACACACCTGTTCTTTTTGTACTCTTCTAATAACTTGTTCTTTCAAAACAATTCACAACCAACAGTGCAACGATCGATGCGTATAGCTAAAAGTTTCAGGCAATTTTACAACACTAGATGCATTGTGTAAAAAAACAAATGGTCTCATGAATGACATGAGAGTGGGATCCTATACTGCATGTTTATAGTTTAGCTCTGTGCCACTCTGGTTTCTTGTAGATTGTGACCACAGCTGCCCCTCCGATGCCAAAGTTTTGTTGCATTCCCACTCTGGCTCCATCTACTTGTCGCTTCTCGGCAAGTCCACGTAACTAGGAGAAAGTAGGGCATGTGTAATTAACCACCTATTATATAATTCTCACTTTGAGACTCACAAGTTATTAGTGCCTTCAAAAGTCCAATGGTATAGGTACAAAATTAATGTGCACAGATTAACACCAGAGGTGTACATAATTATAGTGTAGCCCTAGTGTTTGTCACATCATAGTTGCTGCCTTAGACACCTAACAGCTGCAAGCACAACTCAACTTTATCCCCTACACCAAGTATCCCCCCCCCTTTCAAAGTCAAGAGAGACTAGAAAATTGGGTGGTAATCCTATCCAAAAACTTGACAGATTTCTGGTTAGCTAGCTCGCCACCACATGTGCTGTGGTTGACCAAGGAAAACACACTTGCAGACTGAGGCTGGTACATAATTAGGTTACACAACCCCTACATGTACCTACCTGCCAACAGATCTCAGCACATTGACCAAGGCCTGTAGCTCCAATGGGATGACCTGTGGTTGGAAGCAGTAGTTGCATGCTCAATAGACACTAGACAGACTAGGTTAATCACACACAGTCATGCAATCATTTGGGCAAAAGGAGTTAGAGTATAAAGAGGTACAGATTTCCAACTAATGGGAATGGTGTTGAAACGTATACGTACAATGTGGAGACTGACAGTTTGAAAGAGCATCAACTTGTTAACATAACAAGAATGCAAAACGTGACAGGTTGTATGTTTCAATATCAATCATGTTGACAAATGAAGCATCAAGACATTGTGAAGCATGCGACCCCATATGCTCTGTTTCCATTGCAGTGACTCACAATAAGGAAGGTACCCTTATGAACTAGCTGCATGACAAACCAACAACTATACATTGCAATGCTCAATGTATGTACCATCCTAAACACCATTTAACAAGTGCAATATTGAAAAGAAAATGCTAATTTCAATGTATGACCAGGTATACCCCTTAAAATGTTGAGGGAAACTTCACACTCAGCAAGTAAAAAAAATTAGCAATACACATCAAGCGCAGTAAAGGGATTCTGCTTAAACACAGTTCACTACAGAGCCCACTCAAATGTCCACTCTGTACATGCACTCAATGAAGGCATTGGGACTACAAGTCAGCACGCCGGTCTTGTTGGGTCAACACCTGTACTGCCATGGTACACAGACCATGCCCCGTGTGTCAATAAAAGGTCAAATGCAAAAGCACTGAAACCAGCTGTCAGGATGCTCCATGTACTGATGATAAACAAACAAACAAACAGAGCTTACCTTTCGACTCCAGTCCACCACTAGCATTGACCACCCACCTCTGCCCAAGTTTGTACAGCCTGCCGCCTGTGAATAAGTGCATACATGTACATTGATCTATATTGATAGCAAAAGTAGTCACGCAATTACATCCTAGCCTAAACACGAGGGAGGCGGAGCAATTAGAATGGCGCCTACATACAACATGATCATATGAATAGACACTGCAGAAGCCTGCTAACTTGAGGCTTCAGTGTTGCTGAGGGAATTCGGGGTTTTCTTAATCTCAGATTAGTCCCACAGTGGTCTTCATGGACACAATACTATAATGAACTCACCCCATAGGTCTCTGACCCAACCAAACAATGTCAGTCTAATCTAGGTTATCAAGCTTGCCCAGTTCATTCTACTGCCTAATGTCCCCCCACACCACTACTATACCCGCACACAATATAGGACCCACTGAAGCCTTGGAAATACATGTATGTTGTTAGGTTACCTAAAACGCTGCATGAATGGCACATGTACACACACACACACACACACACACACACACACACACAAATAACAAGGAAGTAACGTAACAGGGAAGTAAATAATGTAGAGCAAGGGATTCAATTATTACATGCATGTTAGAATTTTAGGTTCCATTAGCAATTATTTTTATGTGTATATACATGGTTCATGTTGAGTCTCTTGGGCAGTTACAGTAAAGGGAGGTGGGTACACAGTCTATCATGTACTACTATAATAATAGTAGCCCCCTCTTTTTCGATAATTTGGGCTCTCTTTGTGGTGATGGGTGTATATAGTGGGAGGAACGGCATAATGTGATTCTACTTGCCAGAGCCAATAACTGTCAGCAGCTATACCTAATACAGACATAAACATTACCATACATGCCATCTCTAGACTCAAAGTGAATTAACATTGGGTGGTAGCACAAATTACACAAGTTATTGTTTTTTTACTCAGACCAACGAAGCATTCATTATGCAATGCCTTAAATACACACAAACCAGCGTTCACATTATGCAATGCCTTAAACACACACAACCACCATTCACGTGAAACAAATCAGGGCTACCCACAACTGAAGCTGTCAATAGCACTTCAACTGAAAGTAAACCACAGTCAATACTGAACATGAGATTTCATTCACTGCTGTATGGCATTATCAACCAGTATTGGGTAGCATCATTTAATTAGCTATGAAGTCATGTGGCATATACCTACAACGTACTTGACCTCTGAGATCAAAGGAAACACTGTGCCAATATCTGCTATATGACAAGGAAGTAACATAACAGGAAAGTAAATAATGTAAAGCAAGGGATTCAATTATTACATGTATGTTAGAAAATGCTGAATTTCCGTAGGTATAGCCTATACTGTGCCAGCCTATGCCTATGGTGCAGTATATGGATATTGGCATAGCAGTTAGATACTGGCACAGTATGGCACAAGTTACCTAAAGTCCACCAAGTCCACCCACCTACCCAACAACCTGAAACGGTCCCTTTTAGTTACTTGTGGTACAAGTAGTTGTAAACTAGTTGTCCTATAAAAGGAGTGATGTGTACACGGAAAGGAATGCAACAAATCTGTTGTTACACAGCTTCACTCCTGCGCACATTGGATATAATTATTATTTGCTCAGTAGTGCCTTTGCCCTCGGGCCTAAGTCACTACTGAGCCAATATATCCCATGTGGCACTGTGCATGTGTCACAACTATTACGTACAAGTGATATAAGTATAAGGCTTTCTACATTCACGAGAGCCAATCAATATTTTGTAGGGTCGCGAAAACAGTGATTTTGAAACACCTTGCCCGTGAATTGACATTAATTATAACACTTATACACGCAGGGTAGTTCAATCATTGGCAAGACAGCCAGCTAGAAAAATAGGTAGGCTGAGGTAGGAAAAATTTCATGGAAATGGAACTACAAAATGTTTTATAGAGCTTCCGATATGAAACAATACTTTCCTACAGACCTAATAATATTACACTGAAACTCAGTTGTCTAGCTCCAGCGAGCCCAGCGGGTGCATTGTGTACTACAATGCTGTGGGTGTGTGGTTATGCCCAGAGTAGTAGATGGGGTCAGAAGATTTGTAGCGCTGGTTATTGCTTACCAAGCAAGTGGCTTCCTAAACAAAGCTAAATACTTTTGTAAGATGGGTACAGGTGTTGTGGTATCTTCCCCAGGGGAATTTGTCTCCATATTGACAATAACCAAGTCCTCCATTGAAGACAGGCCAGAACACCCACACACCCACATACATGTGTTGGACCTACCATTTCTGTTGTGTATCCAATGTCCAGAATCAACCAAATCTCCACCTTTGCCCTCAGGACACAGCCCAAGTGCCTCATACTGGAACAGCTGCGCACAGGTAGTATAACAGTTACACTCATACACAAAACATTTATGTTTTAAATTACAAAGAGCGTATTCCAATTTAGAATAGTGTTGCTTGCTTACTTCACTCCACAGGGGAAATGGGACATCTAGATACACACATTGCCAGTTTCAACATAGACTAGTTTCAACATAGATTATATGCATGCATGGACTCCATACATGACTGTGCTAGCGAAACGCAAACAAATCAAATCGTCATGCAGCAGGTGCTGGATTCATAGCACTGGGAATAAAGTGAGGGACAGGCAAGAAGGATGTTCAACATCCTTGTTGAATGTTAAATCACTATGTGACTCATACCCAAGTAAGCACCCACAAATTGGTTGCCTCACAGGGGGTGCAATGTAGGCCAGACACAAAGCTAAGAAACCACACTAAGTGCTCCCCTGTCTACAGACTGGACCACAAACCACACTATTTTAATATTCATGAATATCAAATACCAGCTCAAAGGGGTTGCCAACCACTGTCACTTTAGAGGACCTTTGTTTCACCTCCCCATTAGGGGTGGTTCACATATCAATGGTCAGTCTCTATAGATGCACTGCCAAACCCAACCATTGTGCATGTGCCACTAAGGTAGTTACCCCATGTGTGCGCAACAGGGGTAGAGTGATTGGTGTGTGTATGGACACAAAAACGACACTTTCATGACAGTAGTTGAAAAATACAGTGGAACCCCTCTATAACGGACACCTTTGGGGAACAATGTTTTGGCCTTTATACAGAGATGGTCTTTGTTGAGAGGTTATTTTGTACACAAACTGTTCATTAGGGACCTGGGTGCCTGGCCGTTATATAGCAACTGGCCTTTATTCAGAGGTAGTCAGGGTTTCATCTAGGATTTTAAGTTTGGGGAGGAAAACTGCGTGCGCCAGCGTGAAAATTTGGAGGCCACGCCAACTTCTGGTTACCACCCCCCCTATATTGTTTGTTGTTGGTGCCTATTAGCGATATACTCCTGGCAATGTGCATTGACAGGCAACTCCATGTAACTTGATATGCTGGTTTGTAATTGTCCATATACAACACTAGAAACCACACGTACCAAAAGCAGATTTGTGGTAAAATCATCCTCTAGCAAAAGACTTGTCTATAGATCCTATTTTCCCCTTTCTTTTGGGGGGGAAGCTTCCCCCCGCCCCCCCCCCCCCCCACTAGATGAAACCCTGGTAGTTGTTAACTGAGGTTCCACTGTAATAGGCTAGTTATAGTTGAACTTGTAGGTGATTTTTGAAGGTGACAACAATCGATCCAATCGCGTCTTTACAGATTCATGACCTGATAATGTTATAATAACAGCAAAAAGTTGTTGTATCCGTTTTGCCCCTGTGCAATCGTAGTGCAATGAAGCTCAACGCACGAGGTGAATGCTCTATGAGATACAGTTGGGAGCCAGACACTATAACAAGCATACTGCCATGGAGCTCAGGTATGTATGTGTCTAGTGTGTCTAGTGTTACGTCATTGAGTGGCTGTGCAATATACACAGGATGTTTAGGGAGAGATCAAGACATGGTGTCAATAGAGGAAGTCATGGCACTGTCACAGCATTTTGTTGAATGGGTATCACTTACATCGTTGGAGCATGGGTCACACTCTTAGTGTAGATCTCCATGCACTATGATTCAAAACATGTGATCGTGTCACGGGTCTACAGCAGGCATATTTGCTATAATCATTACAGCAACTACAAATTCCAAAATAATTGCATTGGAAATATTTATTGTACATTGCCCTGCAATTAGGGTAACTAGTAACATGTGGTACAACGGTACATACGTATACTAGCGGTAACAGCTAATCGAGCAACATTACTGAAAATGGATTTTGTAATACAATACCGATAATGTTTACTGTATGGTGACATATTCAATACAATGTATCCTATGTACATGTACATAGCCATCTAGATGACTTACGCGGAAAAGGACACAATAAAACATAAGTTACTTGGCTAGTATACATGTAGTATCTACACAAATTCATGCACACAAGTACAGTGTAATGGCAATGCCTTGGCCGGTGCTTATTATTATATAGGGCTATTGTTGTTCGGCCACATGAAACACTCTATTTTGTATAGTGAGCAGAATCATTCATGTGTGTACCTCATTTGGAGCAAAGCAGTCGTGTACTTCAAACAAGTCAACGTCACTGGCAGACATGTGGGCGTCACGGTAACACTGCTCCGCTGCTCTCTTGCTCATGGAGTAGCCACACAATCCGAGGAAGGACTGACCAAATGAGTCAGGCAGGTCCGTACACATATGCTGCGCTAGTATCTCCACAGCCTTGTCCTGCACAATGAATAGCAATGAACATTTTAATGTAATGATCATTACCATACGTGTACATAAATACATTCTCCATTTTCAACTGTGACCATCTTTGCCATTTACCTAGCAATATTATATTGATTATTTAGCCGAATTTTCTGAGAGATAGCTAGTGACTAACAGGACCACCTATGCATGGTAATGGTGACGGGTGAGAGATAAGATAATAGATGCACTATAAGCAAATTTCATCTACGACAGGGTCAAACTTCAACCAATAATAAGAACAGGTGTCCCCTCTCATCTCATTTTGCACATGCACAGACGATTATATGCCCTAGTCTAGTTATACATTTGCACTCTGCTGTTTATCAATTAAGTGGGCGATCAGAGGCGTGGTTTATCCATTCGCTTATCCGGCATAATTATTCAATTATCATAATAATACCTGGCTCTGAACAATTAAAGGGGTCCGAATAATCGAGGTTCTATTCATACTGATAGCATTCACAATAATAAAGTATACACTAAAGTACAGAACCCTCTGCATAAGTATAGGATATACCACACCTACGAGGAGGATATGCACCCTTACATACCCTTTGGTTACACCTCGGAGTAACCACTGTAGCGGAGGATATACATGAGTGCATATCCTCTGAGTAGGTGTGGTATATCTGACTTATACCATGTGATCGCAGCACTATAAAATGACCTCCCCCTAGCAACGATTCAGTGCACGATGCATACTGCAAAAAGAGCAAGCTATGCCTGATTTTGCAGTAGTCAAAGAGCTACATGTAGTAGAGCAACACATCGCCTCCTACAGATGCTCAGGAGCTTCTTTAGTCCAAGCGTTGTGCATTCGACGTCCTTTACTGGAGTTGCAAACTCTTCTTGTATCTAAACCACGCCAATGGCCATGGACCCATGGAGGCTTAGCCATCTTGTTGGAGAGCAGCTTCTGTGTTTCTGCTGTCACTTGGAGTCTTAGTACCGTCAAGCATGGCTTCTTTACTTTCTTGAACAAATGAAAAACTTGAAAAACACATTGGAAACTGTGCATGCCTATGTTATTTTTCTATGTATCATACAGCTGTTGACCAATGAGATCAATTATTGGTGACGAAGTGTGGTATAAGTCGGGGTTGTCATATGAAAACAAAGCACATAGATGGGCTCCACATGGTAGACAGAGTGCGTTAGCCTCGTCCCCACACCCACTTCCGCTCCTTGTTATTGCTTGGTCGAGAAGAGGCCCTAATATCGACTGCTTGTGCATGCACTACCTATTCACCAAAATCTGGGGAATTCTGATAACAACGTACACGCTCAGTAAAACAATGATGTCTTATTATGTTAATAACGTCTCTGTAATCTCTAGCAATTGGTAAATTATACGTAGATCTACAGTTCAGGCCGTATTCACTACTCCGATATCTTATCGTATCTTAGCTTGCTTTTCAATCTGCCTACAACAATTAACAGTGAGAATGACCATCATCTGAACGCAGCTGACACTAAACAACATCTCAGTGTGAAGGTCCTGCAACAAACCTACATTTGATTGAATTATTCCTCTTTATTCAGGATATTTTGGATGAAATGTTCAGTTTTACAGTACGAGAAAATATCCAATAAGCTTGCACGTGCGCAATGTACAGTCAGTGGCAGGATTTTCTTTCCTCGCATCCTGTGGAGGGCTAAAAGTGCGTATATATAATTTGATATCTCGAATCAAAATTAAGTGCCTCGAATAAAGATCATGTATAAGGTAGTAGCCTTGCAGCCAACGTGACACTTCAAGCTTCTTAGGTTGCTCGGTTTTATTTATGTTTATGTTGAGGCTATCAATGCAAACGCACTTCTTTGGTCATCCAGGTCAGCAGACTCAGAATCACAAACAGACAGAGAGACAGACCAGACGGACTACTATCACCTACATGTATACATGCATGTACACCATTACTGAAGGCTACCCCGTTCATAAAATTCACATGTCACCCTATCAACCATCTCGAATGATAAATTGCTCCATTGATCTCCATTATCATGCTCCATTTCACTTCACTATTTTAGCTACCGTATTACTAGAATATTTTGCGGGTGCGAATGAGCCAAATCAGCAGAAAATTTGACCCTTTGCGATCTAACTATTGCGTTCGTGTGTATTTACTAGTTAGGTTTTGCAGATTTTATTGTTGGGATCATCCACCGCAAAGTTCGAAAATGTTTGATGCTCGCAAAACATTCTAGTAATATGGTAGTACAATAAATAATACACACATGCATACATACGTTCTGGAATCCACCATCAAAAGCAACTACAAAAGGAAAACACACTCTCTACAACCAGACGACAAAAGGGCACTAAAATAATTAATAATCAAAACTACAATCGAGCTAGGAAACATTAATATCACACATAATAATTATTAGCTGCATGTTGTACAGCAGCTTGTATGAAGATAATATACCAAAGCCTAACGTAACTAGAGAACTGAAGTGCTAAACCCTCGGAGATCGTATTATAGCATAAGTACATAGATCTCACAACCAGAATGTTGTACTGAAAAGCAGTAGTATCACTATTATGTACGAAACCAGGAGTGAATGAATATTCATGCACTCCTGATGTAACCTAGTAGCAACTAACAGGGGCAATGAAGCTAAGCTATTATAGAGCAAAATCAAGATTTGAAGGCTATTGCAAAACTTTGAAAACGTGCGTGGTGCATATGGTCAGACATGCACTGGGACTAGGATCACAGCAGAGGCAGCAAAGAAGGCTTGAAAATAACTATGGCTGTAGTGCGCATGCGTAATGGTGTGCCTCGAGTTACTGACTCTTATATAGCTAGCTCTAGCCAACATGCAAGGTAGCTTTTGTTCGCTTTTTTCAATAAAGTTTTAAATATGCCACTAATAAAACTAATAACTTGTTGCGTTAAGCCTATCCATGTTGTAAACGCAGCACTATGGCATCCAGGTGAGCAAACTCAGAAGACACACACACACAATAACCCGTATGGAGCTGCTTCGGGTTAATTATGAGCCCGATTACTTTCAGTACCACATGTACCCTCACCTCTAAGTGGTGCTTCCTGACAAACTCTTCGCTGCACAAGACAGCAGCTGCTCCTCCATCCCCAGTTGGGGCGGTCATCGCTATGGTGATAGGACCACAGACGATCCGCTTAGAGAGCACTTCCTCCGGAGTAATGGATTTCTAAGCAAATACAAAATAGCCACTAGTCCGCATGTACCAAAACACCAACCAAGCTCAGGGTTGGAAAATTAACCAGAGGACAATTTAGAGCCAAGGCCGCATAGAAACGTCAGTAACTTTTTAAGCCAGAAATTGCACACGTACCCAGTCTGTCACTGCTTACCTGGGTGGCTGCCCTGGGATTTTGGGTTCCCTGGGTCCTATTTTTGCTGGCAATCTTAGCGAAATGTTCTTGCTTGGTACCATATTTATGGCAATGGTCCTTTGCAGCATAGGCAAACATCTGTATGGTAGATATAAAACGTGAATGGGTAAGCCAATATCAAGGATACTGTATGTTTCTTTATACAAAGGCTAAATCACCACATTGCTATTTTATGTTTTTATAAACCACAATCGTAAATAGCTGTTACTTTGACGACATCGGAGGTGACAGCGTTGACGTGAGGGTTGAGAGGGCCTGGCTCCACTCCAAGAATTTTGAGCCCTTCCACATGTTGCTGGAGGGGAGACACACGATCTGGGAAGTTCTCAGAGAGACCACTATTCATCTTCTCAAACCCTACACACAAGTTGAAACATACATGTACGAGTAACAAGTATGGTAAGTATAATGTGCGGTACTTTATAAACTGAAGTTAAAGATAATATCAGTACCAATACAGATATATAACATATCTGCTACTACCTAGAGGCCCAAAATGTTTTAGTTTGAGATCCAGCAACTTAAGTTGAAGTCTCATGCGGCTACAAAGACACCGCAATGCTCTCACCTACAGCGAGAGTGCAGCCGTGCCCTGCCTGAATGAGAATACGAGCCATCATTAGAGCAGTGGAACCTGACGAGCAGTTATTATTCACATTGAACACTGGCACTCCAGTCAGACCGAGACCTAACAGGATAATGAGATGAGAGCATTGCTTTATAATAAGAGGTTGTGGGTTGTGGTCACTTACCATACACCGCCTTTTGACCTGCAGAAATAAATATAGCAACTTGTTAAGTAAACGTACTTGCATCACAACACACACAAGGTACAAGGAAAAAAAGCAATGACTGGAAAAACAATATACATGTACCTACCATAAAACCTTATTTATGAGCCAGGGGAAAATGAACTCCCCCATATGTACTTATAAGAGGGTTAACATACAGTTACCCGGCCATTAACAATCTAGAAGAAACAAAACGTTGGCTATAAATGATCATACCACAAGTTGGATCGCCATAGCAATAGCTAGCAACGACTGCTTCCACTTTATCATATGGTATTCCTGCGTCCTTGAGAGCGTCAGTGGCAGCAAGCTCCCCCATTTCTGTGTGTAGATCGAGTACTATTAATCTAACACCATGTCTGAACGTGTGGACATGCATCTTACCAGGATAATCCCATTTACGCTGGTGGGGACGCTCAAACCTGTATTGAAAAGCACGAATAGTAAATACACACACCATAATTATACCAGTAGTGCTAGTGCAGTTAGGGGGAGATCGTCTTTCTGTAGATGGCATGGATATAAATTCCTTCCCTTTGGTGTATTAGATCTACTCGATTTAAGGCGACATTTACATAAGGCCACACCAAAGTAATCTTATGTTTCACAGATTTTCCGGGTCATATTTTTGCAGAATGTCCCTAAAAATCAATCAATTAGTGGTCCAGGTCAGAATATAATGGCCACGTGATCTAGCAAAACGTAGTCATGTTTACACGACATTACAGTTGTCGCTACTTTCAGAGGTCAGAAGTTTGCCTGAGCTTGGAGCTAGGGTGTCGCATATTTGGCCTTTTTTGGAGGGTCGCCTTAGGCTTATTAAATTGATCGATCTTATGGTCTAATAATTCAACTTACTTTGTCATTCCAACACCAACAACAAACACTTTTTTCCCAGACATGTTTGGTAGACCTGGCAGGCTAGTCTAGCTAGGCTCTCAGTCTGCACAGATATCAAAAATGGACAAAAAGTGACCTTTGCCTGCTCACCAGATGGGCCAATTGGGTGTGTCCAGGGATGTGTGTCTTTTTATATGCGCATGCATGTAGATCTAGATCTAGCTCTGCACATGTATTAATTTAAAATAAGTCTACACGTACGTACACGTACACACAGAGCAAGCTAGCTAGACTAGACTCTGTGAATTAAAATCTAGGCATGGCCACCTCAAATCCTGACTTCTCTGAGCCTATTCACTACAGTAAGCTGAGGAAAGGATGGCATGCCTCCCCTAAGGAGTATGATTACTGGGTACCAGAGGTTGACATTGAAGGCTCCATTCCCAGAGATCTGGAAGGCACACTGTTTAGAAACGGACCAGGATTGCTTGAAGTGTACGGCAGTGAACTGAAACATCGTAAGTGCAATGCAAGCACATTGTTTACTTGTGATATCCTGAACTGCCTGAACTATTATATAAAAATCCATAATGATATCTACATGTAGATATATCTAGCTAGCTTGCAAACTTCAATTATTAGCTATGCACAAACTAGTTTTGGTTATCACCACTTATTTTATTACCAAGTTATACTTCAGCTTAACAAGGATTACTTGTTATCTTTCTCCTAGCGATTGATGGTGATGGCATGGTAGTCGCACTGTCATTTGTGGACGGGAGGGTCCACCTACGCACTCGGTTCGTGGCCACCAAAGAGAGACTGGAGGAGCAGAAAGAAAGAAAGCTTCTCTATCGGGGACAAATGGGCACCAACCCTCACAGCGCCATCAGAGACACAGCTGTACTCCTCAAGAGCTTCTTGACTCTCTCTTGGCCCACCTTGCGTTACCGCAACCCGTCCAACACCAATGTATTCTACTGGGGTGGAAAGGTAATCAATGTGTTTGGATACGTGTAAAGTAAATCAACTTTGAGTTAGATCTAGCTGATAATTATTTAGGACACCATGGCCAATTAACTGTAATTTGCTTCACTCTCATTCATTTTGTGTTCCGCAAAAGCTTTGAATTGGCATACTAGAAGATAGTTACACTATAATTATCTGCACACTCAGATAGCCAGCTAATGATCGTGCAGGTTTTGACTGTGTATGAGACCAAGTATCCTCACTGTCTGGACCCTCACACACTGGAGACACTCGGAGTGGAAACACTGAATGGAACACTCAAACTCAGAGCCTTGGCTGCACACTTCAGGCTGGACATGATCAACAATGTGAGTATAATTGTGTTCTGGCTATTGAGTTCAACAAGCAATCTTGTATCTTATTCAGCACTAGTGTTAGGCTATAACACTGTGAATTGCCGTGTGTCACTAGCTATATACCCAGTTAATGTGTGTACATGATGGTTAAGTCATAAGTTCGTGTGAATTAGTTTTGTAGTAGTCTCAGCTGATCTCCCGAAAAAATATCTCCTTTTTATACCGTATAGCGGGTAATTTTCGTGGGGTAAATATTCGTTATTTTCGTGAGCAGGCTGACCTCCACAAAATTTTATCGTAGGCATGGCTTATCTGAACGTAGGAATGCCGTGCAGCCACGAGACTAAACACAATTTTTACTCACGAAAACTACCATTTCTCGAGTTGAACGAATTTTTTACCCCACAAACTTACTCGCTATACGGTACTCTAACATTTTGTCAATTACATGTACTTATGGTGTAGGGAATATACACACATACGTTATAATGAAATTGAAGAATTCCTTTTTCCATTCCTCACACAGCGATTGGTCTGTTTCGGGTTAACTCCTGGAGTGGGGAGTCGCGAACCCTCTCTGGCCATCTATGAGTATGATGACAAGTGGAACCTTGTGCAGCATCAGTTGCACCACATTGATGGTCTCAACTATGCCCACGACTTTCTCCTTCTTCGAGATTACTACGTGTTTCACATGACACCATTTGCTGATATGACCCTTACTGCTGCTCTGAAGGTGTTTACTGGGCTAAGCTCTCCCGGAGAGCTGATGAAGTACCACTCTCACCTCCCATCACGATTTGTGGTCATTCCCAGGCACAAGAAAGCTCCGTACCAGGAGGTCAAGCTACTCGACACTGAGCCTTTCCATGTAAGTGCTTGTGCTGTGTATATGATAAAAATTCAGTCACCTTTGGAAAATTATTTTTATCTCACCACTGAAGGCTGTCAAAGCAATTCATAGCTTATAAAATAGTGTACATTTGGAGCATGAATACCAATTTATTAGCATATTCACAGTGTGTTTGTAAACCACAAAAGGTCATTAGCAGCAGGTGTTTACAATTATAGTGTGCAGTGGCAGCAGTACCCATAGCAAACGAGGTTTATTGAGGCGTGTTTATTGTTGGTTGAACCGCTACGACAACGTGAAATATCGTTGGCATTTTTCAGTATTGAAAGCCACAAAGTGGTCGCTGAAAATACACAATCAGACTCCATGGATGTGTGTTATATAGTACTCGTAATGGTAGTGTTTTTTACTTCAATGCTCTATACACATTTTCGCCAATGCAGCCTATAAAAATTTCTGTAGTGCACCGAATGCAAAATCAAATTGACTTAATTGGTCTGTTAATTATTGCAGATATTCCATTTTGGGAATGCTCAACAAACTGATTTGGACACAATTTCCTTCAATGCTGTATGCTTGGGTCCAAAGTTCAACATGAGTTTTGACAAGAAGATATGGCTGGGCAACTCATCGGTTACCCCTGGCAACATGTGCAAATTCACCCTTCATCTCGACAGAGACAAGTGCGATCAATCCCTGAAACCTTCTGACCCCGCTAACGTTGAATTCCCCACCGTCCACCCATACAGGTGTGTCTATGTGTCATTGTGCTCCTCTCTTCTGGAAATTGATTAATCCGTGTACTAAATCAATTAGAGCAGCATGCACTTTTCCCCCTTGTGCCGGTGCTACGTGTAGAGTGTTAATCGAGTGAATAATACGCATTTGAACACACATTTGTGGTAGAGAAACCCTTGTTTGAATGTATGTGACCATGACCACTGATATTTTGTATGCAGGCATGGGTTGTCCACCTCAAGGTACTCGTACCTGATGTCTAGTGACCGGGAGGGGTACAAGATGCCCTACAGGGATGTCGTCAAGGTATGAATGCTTGTCTGGGTTTTCATGCCTTATACCTCATAACGAAATTTTTGTTTTCAACCAAAGCTCTCAAACCTCTGTTTTGTAGTAGATCTAAAGTCAACAATAATAATTATACCAATCGGCTGCTACTAATGTTCTTAATTAAAATTTTAAAAGTGCAAAATGTGCTCAAACCCCCCCCCCCTTATAGCATGACCTGAAGGGTGAGAGTCGCCAGGTGTGGTACTCTCACGGATGCGTGGGAGAGCCTGTTTTCGTCCCTCGATTGGGCTGGGCCTCCATTAACCAAGGAGATGATGACGATGGCTATGTGCTGGTCATGCTCTATATCCCTGACAAGCATGTTAGTGAGTTTGCTGTCCTCGATGCCAAGCATGTGGATCGAGGCCCTCTAGCTAGGATCAAACTCAAGCACCATATTCCCTATGGCTTTCATGGAACTTTCACTCCTCACGTCTTTATCAAAAATGACAGTGTACCCAAGCCAGCTGCTAAGCTGTAGAAAAACTGAACTTTATTGTTGTAAATTACAGTACCAACATGTTTGTAAGTTTTATATTATGTCACACGTTTTTGTCATTGAGGATACCTTCATTTTTTGAAAATTTAAGTTCCTTTGCCATGAAAAAAAAGACCTGTATGGAACACACACACACACACACACTTGTACAAATACACACTACTAGCAAGAGCATGAATTGGGTGGTTTATCAGTGGAGTCATTGGGAACCAGCCCGATGAGTCGTTTGGTCTGTGATGCACTGGAATAACTGCCTCCGTATAGTTTGGAGTGTGTACCGACAGTTGTGCTGGATTCTTGGTCAATATTCTCTAGCCCCAGATCCACAAAATCCTCGTTTTCAACCTCCTCCAATCTACGACTGGCCAGCTCAAGAATCCTCTCAACAATGAAGTGCATTGCTTCAGCTGTAGTCAAATACAAAGTGACAATCAGTGATGTACCTCTTTAACAATAGCAACACATAATTGTACTATACATTATTTTAACTAGACATACTATAGCGCCGATAAAATTAACAGCATGGGAATTTTCCGATTGATTGTTTCTACAAATCCTGGGAACATTTGAACTTACTGATATTTGTGTTATCTTTGGCGGAAGTAGCAAACCTATAGAAATAGAGTGTTCATGCATTTTATTAAAAAAATACCTCAACATACCATCCAGCTATATCATATTTGGAGCAGAAATCGTCCAACTTTGAAGTGTCTACTTGGCTATTATCAGCATCATTCTACACATCAAATAAAGACTGTATTACTAAACATTTCAGAAGAAAGTCTATAATTGACGTACTTTGTTTGCAAGCAGTAAAACTGGAACAGGGTGTCCATTATCAAGTAACACGTTCTCATTTACATCGCTCAGCCACTATATAGGAAAAAGGTTGTGTACATGGTGGCTTGCTTCTAATATATTTACTCTGAGAACTGAGTCGAACGTCACTTGTCTGCATGGGTGTAGAGAGGAATAGAGTGCATGAGGTCACCATCAAAAGCTATTACTTACCTCGTTAGGTCAAACACAATGATTGCAGCAATTCTGCATGTTTGTGAAATACAATATAAAGTAAACTTTCTTTAAAGAATTGATGCTTACGCATATCTGTAGTAAACTCGAGTCATGTGCCAGAACCGTTCATGTCCAGCTATGTCCCTATATAGATTAATGAGTTAATAGACTGCATGTATAGTCAGTCATATTAAAAAACCCTCTAGATCATATAGTAGCATTGACACAATAATATAAAGGATAAAGATATTCATTCATCATGTGACTGTACATATTAGGCCAAACATGTACATGTACTGACTAATTAGTTACCATAACTGCAAGCTGATTCTTGTTTCGTCTGCCCATTGCAGGGTCTTTAGAGAGAAATCGACTCCAATAGTGAGCTTGTAGTTTGGTGAGAATACGTCTGCAGAGAATGAATTCTATGCATGATAGTGGATCTAGCTTCCAACTGTGTGGGAGCCCAATCAATTAATTTTATGCTACCACATTACAGGCAACATGCATCAACGTTATATAATAAGTACTATATACATGTACAATGCTCATATAAAGTGCTCAATGCCTCACTTTCCGTGTATCTCCTGATGATGGATGTCTGCAAGGAAGGAAAATATGTGGTGATTGAGATCTATTGAAGAGCTGGATTTAGCTAGCTATAAATGAATAGGCTGACATCAGCTACTCACCTTGCCTATTGGAGGTTGTCCACACAGTGAGCAGTTGAAATAAATGATAAACAATTATTATTAATTAATACACAGTCTACATGTAAATCTGCTCAGTATTTGCTTACCAACTCCAAAGTCTCCAATTACCAGCACTTTGTAGAGCTGTTCCTTTGGACTGTCTTCTTGAGGAGTGTCCAATACCGATCCATCATTATCATGTACCTCACTAACACTAGCACTAGCCATTCTTACCTACCAGTGTACACTGACACTGTGCAGAAAGTGGGGGTGTGGCTGCTCTGAGCTAACTTCACCACAGACTTCACCACAACTCGACTCCCACGCACGACATAGTCTCGAATACCCGCCTCAACCCAAGCTTTTAGGTTGATGCAGGTATTCTAGACTACACACAACATGTGATCTATGGAAGAAAATATACCCAAGAGCTAGCAGACAGTATTCTGAGGCAGACAGAAGCAAATGGCGAAGTTGGTGAGGTCCCTGTTCGATTGGTCCAGCTCAGGCTCATCTCAGGACGGTATGGTAAGTGTATGACGGATCTAGATCTAGACTGTTATAGATCTGTCTATTAGCCACCTACAATAATTATGTATTATAAATGACCTGGTTCCTATTAAACTACAATTTTTTTGGAATGCTTTGTGAGTGATTACGATATTACCTATAATTTGTGTATGAAATCGCCTTATTGCAAAACTTAGACAGCCAGACTGTCTGATTTGCAACGACTATAGTGATACGGTCTATGTTTGTCCAATCGTTGCGTAAAATACAGCCTGGTAGAGTCAATCTAGTGACATTATCAAATTCATCTCAACTAATTTGCTGGTATGGGAGAGGGTACTGGGTAGGGAGGGAGTAAAACCCTGTAGTGCCACAATGTGACTTTAAGATCGCCACAAATAGTTTGGGTATCCCGCTAAGTAAAGATTCAAATCTTGTACTCTGCAGGAAGGAACTCGTGTCCCACAAGGAGATGAGATACAGCAGCTTCATGCTCCAAAAAATGCCGAGGTAGGCATATCTCTGTAGGTGATATCACATCCACTGTTTGTAAATATCATGCAGGCATTGAAGAGAATTCTTGTGGAGAATCCATCACTAAACTTGAATGCTATTGAGCCAACTCTGTCAAAGGCTCCAATACATTCTCTCCTCCTTGGTAATCGTCCGCAAAGAAACAGGTTATTAGAAGTATTTCTCACCTACGGAAATGTGGATGTCAACCTACAAGATCTCGATGGTTCGAGACCACTACATTTGGCTATCAAGGTAATACCATGAAAATAACAATAACTAAGTATGTGCCAGATTTGTATTTACATTATATGCTATTATACTACTATTTCCCACAGAACAATGACATCCCCAGTGTGAAAATGCTGACAGTGTTTGGAGCCAATGTGAATGCCGTGAATAGTGATAACCAGACACCGCTTGGTCTAACAAAATCCAAGGCCACAAGATTTTTTCTGAAGAAAATGAATTCTTGGACTGGAGTATCGGTAGAGGAAAGCAGTGATTTTGGATTTACTCTTGTTCCCCACGCTCCCCCTCCCTCAATGCTAGGGGCGATCGGTGAAGCAGTAGACACAGAAACCATTTTAACACATGGAAATGCAGTGGATTCTTCTATGGAATCCAGTAGCAGCCTTACCAAGAACTACGGGGAAGTTTCTCAGTCTCTAGTACGAGAAGAGGTTGAGAGTGAGCTAGCACAACTGCTGAGATCTGTGGAGGGAAGTGTTTCTCCCGATAAAATCTATCCGAATGTCGCTCATTTACCTCAAAAACATGTTCTGTATGAGGACAATTCCTCAGCAAGGAAACTCTATATGCAGCTGGACGTTGCGCTAAAGAAGCAAACTGACAACCTTAACTCAATTAGCAGCCAAGACGAGATCGTGGCCTGTTATAAACAGCGAAAAGAATTGGCCGAATTCAAGAAAACTGGAAATCGTATTCTGTGCCTGGATGGTGGAGGAATGAAGGCACTGGTGGAGTTGGACATACTATGCAGTATTGAGAAGCACACTGGAAAGAAGATTACTGAGCTATTTGATTGGATTGTCGGGACCTCAACTGGCGGTATTCTTGCTCTGGGACTGGTGTATGGTGAGGTTTTGTTAAAGCATTTGTAATGTTGTTATGCCTTTGAGATGCGTGTACACGCAGTACTCTGCTTCCTTTTGTGGCCCTGGTTTTATTCAAATTCCGCCCAGGATTTTAGACAGGAAGCAGGATGCAGGGGATGCTATATACCCTTGAGAAGCCAGATTCTATTCAATACATAAGTTTTTGCCGAATGTTGTGTGCAATAGTATTTTATTTGTGTTGTATGGTGGCTTTGTATGTCTCCATTTTTCAGCTAAGAAATCTGTTGAGGAGCTTCGTCAGATTTGCCTGCAGCTCAAGGATGAGGTGTTCGCTAATCCAAAGTTTGGTATATCATACAACTCAGAAGCACTGGAGAAATTTCTCAAAAAAACGGTTGGTACAAAAATGAGAATGAACGACATTAAGCATCCAAAGTGAGACAGCATATATTTTTGAGTGGACGAAAATGACATTGTGTGTTGTTGCAGGGTTCTTGTTTCAGCGGTGTACAAAGGCTCTACACCTCTCCAGATTCACCTTTTCAATAATTGCTTTGATAATGAGCTCAGTAACGGTAAATGAAGTGTTACTATAGGCTATGGGAAAGAAAATTGTATATGTCCTGATTTTGTTAATTTTATGTTGGCATAGAGACCATTCCTCAAATTACCATGCACTTTCATCAAGTCCTCTAAATTTGTGTAAATGTGTGAGTAATTAAGGTTCCCATGCAGAGCTGGTCTGGAAGGTAGCAAGGTCCACCTGTGCTGGGCCTATGCTATTCTCTGAGTTCAACAACTACGTTGATGGAGGTGTCCTTTGCAACAACCCCACTGAAAAAGGTGTGACAGCAATTCAAAACTACCATTCGGAAAAAGGGGAGAGGCTGCCTATCTCACTGGTGGTGTCAGTGGGTAGTGGAATGTACCCAGAGGAAAAGCTGGGTAATGTTGACGCTCAAGACTGCATATCTCTGACTAAAATGTCTGCCTTGAAAGATCGGGTCGGCAACCTCATGGGATTGTTTATGAATGCCGTAAGTCTGCCAAACACTTACGCTCATAAACTTTTGAAATGCCCTAAATTAGCTACTTATAAATAATTATTATATAAGTGTAGCCTAAGGATGGATTTTATCTCGTCGTTTCTCATTTTTCCGTGTACAGCTTGTGGAATCTGAAACTGTGGCTGAGACATGTGATCGTAACTTCAAGGAGCAAGGAATTCCTTACTACCGATTCAGTCCTCAACTCAAAGAGACTATTTCTGCAGGGGAGACAGATTCACGAAAACTAATTGATATGGTCATTACCACACGGCAGCAAACTATAGTGCGAATTAAAGAAATAGCATCAGACCTTTGATCTTCATTTTTGTGTTGCACTTTCAAACGTTCACTTTAGTAAATTTTGATGTTCTCCATGCAAGTGCCTACATCTATAATTATAGCTAATTAAGTCATAATTGTATCTTGGCATAGTTTTAATGCACTGACTACACATTCAATTGTTCAAGAGTATCTACTGGCGGCGTGGCATCACAAAGTTTATATAGTGATGCTGTTAGGAATTTTCTCAGGTAGCATTGCAGTGTACTTCACTTTCAAGCCCTTGTTTCGCTTCTCAATATCTTTAGAGACATCATTCAGATCCTTTCGGAAATTTTCCATTACTTGAACTGCTTTCTTTTCCGTGAAACGAGCTTTCAGAGTACCAAGAAATTCCTACGAGACAGAATGATTATTGTGAGTAAACACAGACGTACTACATCTAAGGGTTGGGTACGCTCTCTGTGAATAATTGAGCAAAAAGGATTCTTTAATATAAATCTCCCTATTGGTGCGGACTTACATTCAATGATATAACTATAGGTTCACACAACGAAACTACAAGATTAAGAGCAATATGCAAAGCATACCTCATTTTGGCTGTACTGTGATAGAAGATGAACTGTGCCAATAGTGCTGATGACGCTTTCCTCCTCTGGCAGTGCTGCAATGAGAGCCTCATCATCGGTAGCCCCTTTCTTGACAGGTGGTGGCTGGCGTACACCAAACGGAGAATTTGGCACAAATTTGTAGAAGGAATACTGCAAAAAATTCACGGAGGCATGTTGGGCCGATCCAGTGAACATGATCAGAGTACAGTAGAGCTTCAGCTCTTCTTTAGAACTCATTTTATCGGGGAAGCCATGTCCGACTGGAGCACCGTGGTAACCAGGGAAGCCATTGGTGTGAATGTCTTGTGCCCATGCTTGTAGCTCCTCGTC
Source organism: Halichondria panicea (assembly GCF_963675165.1). NCBI lineage: Eukaryota > Metazoa > Porifera > Demospongiae > Suberitida > Halichondriidae > Halichondria > Halichondria panicea. The sequence continues at coordinate 3,746,771 of NC_087391.1, forward strand.
TTCCACAACATCTTCGTCTGTCTGGTAGAACTCGTCGATGATGTCGCCGGCATAGCTCTCCAGAGCATCCCACACTTTGATCCCATCATCTCGATAGTAGTAGCCAGGCAGCTGCTCGGCATTGTCCACCCCTCGCTCCTTGGCCCAACGCTTGATGTTGCTGGTGTGAACATTGTAGGTTGCTCCACAACGTTTCCATTGTTCAGTCAAGCCCTCACCACCGATGCCAAAGAAGGTATCAATGATTCCTCCAGGATTGATAAGACTGTTTCGAGCACGAGTATTGATAGCCATGGTGTAGCGAAAGTGTGGACGAAGGAGTTTGAAGATCGGATGTGCATCAGGAAGGTTACGATTAGTGCCCATAGAGTATGCTTCCATGGTAGCGTGGCACGCAGTATAGTGGGTGAACGTCTGATGATACTGTTACGAGTAATACAATTTTATATAGAGTGCAAGTTTGTATACAGGGAATGTGTAATGAATAGTATATAATGCAATTCAAGCATAAACGTTGTTTTACAATTAGACATAATAACTCTGTAATGAATCACTAAGGCCACTATTCTACTATGCAGGTCAACTAAGAGGTGGTGGGCCTATATTTTGTATGGATTTAATTTCATGAATACATTTAACGCTTCACTAATTGATTTGAACAATAGTTTTTGCGGATTCAACTCCTCCCCTGCTCAATTTTACAACACCAAATTTGTTGTGCATGCCTTACATTCCATTGCAAACCATTCTATGTTCAGGAATTTTGAAAATGTCAATGCAGTGAACCACAAGTCACTTTTAGGCAAATGGCCAATCACTGTACACATACAGACATCAAAACTTCATATATAGCATTATTAGTGGATGAAGAAAACATTTATGTTCACAAATTTTGCACAGATGGTACAGAGAACGAGTTTTGACATAGTTTAGGAGTGGGCGTGGCCTAACATTCGTTTGGACCAACCTTTTGTGCCATTTTTAACGCCTTCCATAAGATATTTTTTTCAGAAATAAGCTCCTACACTCCTAATAATTATGTAAGTAATCACTAATGAGCCTTCAATGAAGCTGTTGTAGAATACTCCATTTTGGAGTGCAAATACAATTTTGGAAGTTTATGCTGAATTGCACTATACTTATAGTCTATATGCTTCACGTAGAAGTTACATATATAGGAAAATTTGATATTCGAAGAGCTCGGACTAGAATTTCTTGCAAATGTGTATAGATCTACTCACCTGGCTGTGTGCACTCTGATAGTATATTTTTGCCAGGAGCCAGTCATTTGAGCTGTCACTCGGCAAGAAGATTGGATTGTTTGTCTTTTCTTCCTCCCTCACACCTTGCTTCAACTGGATAGCAATGGGAACCAGTTCCTTGCTTTTGTTAACATAGAGCAGGCAGATTGGGGCAACGCTGACATAGTTCTCTCGTGGCTTCAGATCATCCATGAACTTCATGTCACACGTGTAAATGTGTCCAGCCTGAAATAAAAATCATGGTGCTCTATGTTTGGTTTGATCAAACATGCATGGATAGCTAATTAATTATAATGCTTGAGATAAGAAAGTAGAAACTTGATGAGGCATACCTCCATTTCCTGTTGGAGAGAGAGACCTCTCTCAAGGAATGGATGAACCATCTCGTTGGTCACGGGAAAATTGGGAGGGATGTTCTCACACTTCCTAATGATGATCGGACTAACTGCATTGAGCATCTCCCATCCAAACTCTGCATCGGTCTTCCAGCGATCCGTTTCATAGAGAGACGAATCTCCACCCAGTTTATCAGCAAAAATCTTGAAATCATCAAGTTGGTGGATGTTGTTGAAAACTCCCGTAATTTTCATGGAACTAACGCTCTTTAAAGCACCGACAGTGAAATCTAAGTTCTTGACGGTCCCAAACTGTTCGTCTGTAGGTAAATCGACTGTGGTGTCGTCAATTGCAGAGGGGAGCCCTGAGTCTGGAAAACTCCGCCACTTGTATACTTCCTTGCGTCTGGTCAGCTGGCTAGCTCTTTGCTTCAACAATATATTATTACCAGTCACATCCTTCTTTGTGGCTATAGAAAAATAAAACAGAGACTCCTATACACTTTGTGCTAGACAGAGTTACACAAATTTTAAGCATTCAGTATAAATGATGTATAAGCATATGAAAATATTTGCAGCTGTGCATACTGGTTGTAAGTTCCCACTCTATCTTCCCCTTCCCGAATCAGTGTGTTTAGGGAAGTTAAGGAACTCACCAAATATTTGCAGCTGTGCATATTATTGGTTGCAAGTTCCCAGTTAATTAGTGGTTTACTGAATGTGTTTACTAGTTTAAGGTTAAGATGCAGTGTTGATTTATTTTTTGTTTTTATGAGAAAGGAAGACATTGTTACGTGTCTATACTGTTGCACTGCTCATAGGTAACTATTACAGCGCGCTAGCTATCAGTACGCTAACTAGCCTCGGTCCCAGGCCGATTTTTTTTTAATATAACGAAGTTGAAAAATACAGCCTGGTATTGATTGTATCTGGGTGTGGCAGGAACCGGATACAAAAGCAGAGATTCTTCACACTTTGTTTCCTGCTTTTTTTCTGTAATACTAAAGGTGTACGTAGAGGCATTTTACTCCCGTAAAAGTTACAGTAATTTAGTTCCGTGTCATGTTCTCAATTTATAGCTAGCTAGCTATGGCATGCAATGCGTTGTCTTGTTTGAAGCAAGATGGCCTCACTCTCATGGCAGAACAGGCCCAGGCTCTCAAGCTCCTGTTTGAGGGAAGGGACGTGTTTATCTGGTTCCCAACGGGGTATGGCAAGTCTCTCTGCTATATCAGTTGCTACCCTTTTTAATGGACTACAAGCTAGGTAGGACCAAGGCTCCTCCTGTTGACGAAAGTGTTGTTGTCTCTCCACTTGTATCTCTCATCATGAGACTCATGATTGACCAGGTCAGGAGTCTAAACAATGTGTTTCTGCTGCCATCCTCAGTAGCAATAAAGGAATCGACAAAGATTTGGTTGCCACTGCCAAAGAAGTGTCTTCTGGGAAGTATTTCCTGCTGTATACTGCCCCAGAGGCTGTTGTTGAGGACCACTGTTGGAGGATTCATTTTTTGTTGTACCAGAGTCAATTTATTAAAAAACCACGCCCAGATCACGCCCAAATACAATCAATACCAGGCCTATAGTAGGCGACCTAGCGTTCAATTGGAGACGGATCGGCCTGGGGTTGAGGCTATACGCTAACTAGATGGAAAAAATTGCTCGTGTGGTCATAGCCGATTTTAGTCGTCAAATATTAGAGAAAGAAAGACTCTAACAACTAAATAGTGACCTACCAGCAGTTTATGCATGATATTCCTGAGGGCGGCTCGAAGAGTTCTTGCTTCTGTCTATCTACAAACTGAAGATAAATACCAGAGTTTACTAGCTGGTCGAGTATTTTTCTACTTCTGCACGAGCTAACTCGATGACTGTTTATGGCTTTGAAGAAATTGTTTCGAGTCACCCTGCCCCTTTCATTGTTTAAATAGATAATTGCCTTCCTGGCAGAGTATGCACTATCTAGCATATAAAATGACGACTATAGTGTACACAGTCAAGACAGCTTGATTTTTACTACTAGATAATTACTGCGTGGGCAAACACTGCATCGTAACTGTAGTATCCACTGGAACTATCTAGAAGTAGCTGTAATGTATCTGTAATGATCTAGAACAATCTAGCTAGAATTGGAACTGTACTTAGTGGTAACATCTAGAAGTTACTTAATTAGCTTTGTATATAAGAAGGTTCTGTACTTTGCTCTGTGTGTGTGTTCTATTCTACCCTTGCTGCAATCAAGTATTAGTTAGACCATGTGTAGTAGGTTTCTTGAAGCCGTACTACACATGGTCTATCTAGGTTTCTTGAAGCCGTACTACATATGGTCTATCTCGCTTAGAAAATGCATTTTTGTGAGTAACTAGTTAGAGCCCTGCTAGCAGGTCACTAACTCAGATAGTGACCTGCTAGCAGGTTTCTTAGTTGGATAGACACCTCATTAGCAGTGGCCACTTTAAAGCTTGAATATGCAAATTTTTTCTAAGAAGTGTTAAAGTGAAGACAATTAACAGTAACCTTAAAAAATTCACCAAAATATTTGCAGCTGTGTCTGATTGCAATTTCCCAGTTGGTGGTTTACTCATGAATGTAGCTTACAAGACATAGTGGGTAAATTGGACAATTAGCTGACCTCCACGAAAACTTTACTGAAACGCATGCAATGTAGTGTAGGCAATGAAGTCAAATAAACTTTTTTACTCACGAAAATCTCTGAATTCAAGGTAAACGAAATTTTATCCCACGAAAATTACCCGGTATACTCGCCGCTATACGGTATGCAGTATAAAGTGATTTACACGTGCTTGCAATATAATTATTTAGATCTAATTATGTGATTGGGGCGGTTAGCCACGCAATGCTATATTATCACCAATTCTTATGGATATGATGAAGATTACCATAGATCTAGCCTGTAAAGTGACTCATCTGGCTACCAAAACTTACTTGTCTTTGCAGTTAGAGTGATAGAATCGTCTCCACCGATCCAGTGGTAGCAGGGAAATTGCCCTATGTCCTTTGTTTGCACATCAGCCACAGAGACAGAGCTCACATACCACTGATCTTCAAGCCAGCTACCATCACAACCAACAACCACAACCAGCACATTCCCCAAATCATTGTCGGATACAACAACAAGATTGTCGTAGGTGTCCCTGGAGATAGGATTCAAGAAATCAAACCAGCCTCGCAGTGATAGTTTTCCAGTCTTCCCCTTGTCTCCTACCAGCATCACATATGCATCGGCTCTTGTCCCAGCTCCCACTTGTTTGCCTGTTACAATCTGCACACCATAGTAGCATTTGCCATCTGAAAAAAAGACTATAAATGAAAATGTGCACAATCATCATAACACATAAAAGGGCTAGATCTATAGCTTGGTCCACACACAGTTTAAACGTTGTTTAAACAGATTTACAGTTCATAAATTTACCCTTCATAGAGATTGCCTGTTCCACCTTGGAAGGAGAAATCAGCTCATGCTCTTTGATTTCATTTGCCAGCTGCCTGCTGTTGGAGTCAATCTCAGCAGATGACTCTGGAACGCCATAGTCAATGTTAGCCATTTAGAACACTTCAACAGTAGTTTAGTGTAGTGCACTCCAAGTCATGCAAGTCCCCCACTTTTATACCTAAAGAAACAGGATGTAAAACAGGAAACTGTTCTGCACTGAGGAGTACAGACATCCTCGTGTCAAAGGAAGTGGTTTAGACTCACATTCCTTAGGTCAAAGTTCAATTACGTGTTACCTGTCAAACCTGTCAAACCATAGATAGTACAGGGATTTGAGGAGTTCTTTATAGTGCCAAAATTAGAGTATATACGTATTTGTATCTAGGGGGTACTCTTTTTGTAAACTGGTATAGAAAATAAACATTCAGGGGTACACTTTTTAGTGTAGACTATCACTTGGAGGTAATCTTATCACTTTAGGTACACAAATAATTCTTTTGAGGGTACCTGCTCTTCCATGAGTACCCTAAAATATATTTTCCGTACTGAACTAAAAAGAGTACCCTCAAATAAAAAGAGTACCCCAAAATAAAAAGAGTACAAATAAAAAGAGTACCCTCAAATAAAAAGAGTACCCTCAAAATAAAAAGAGTACCCTCAAATAAAAAGAGTACCCCCAAATAATTTTGAGGTTAAAGTTCACGTACTTTAACCTCTACTTGTATTTCTATTTAGAGCACATCCTTAGACTTTAAGTACCTTTTTGTCCATGTAATAATTATTACTTAGCACCATAATTATAATTTTTTTATCTAGTCTCATAAAAATTAATAATAAACATCAATTTTTGGTAGTCCCTTAGAACACTTATTGTAATCAATCATAAGGGATCTGATGAAGGCCTTCCTACTTCTTCAGAAGCTAAGGTAGGTGTACAAAATCTGCTCGCAACTGTATGGTCTTGCCACCAGCATGTCCTCTAAAGACAGCGTGTGCTACATAGCCCAGGGCTTCGGCCTCTGTTTGACACAACGAGCCATCAACAATATCAGTCAACAGTTCTCTATAAATCAGCTATCAGCAGCTTCCACACCAGACTTCCAAGGGACTGTTCAATAACCTTAATAATAATTGCTCACAATTCTAAGGGGCGCTCTAAATAGAAATACAAGCCACACCTCTAAGTAGAGGTTAAAGTGCGTGTACTTTAAACCTTAGAAATTATTTGGGGGTACTCTTTTTATTTGGGGGTACTCTTTTTATTTGATGGTACTCTTTTTATTTGAGGGTACTCTTTTTAGTTCAGTACTCTTCAGGTCATTATAATATGGAAGAGTAGGTACCCTCAAAAGAATTATTTGTGTACCTAAACTGATAAGAGTACCCCCAAGTGATAGTCTACACTAAAAAGTGTACCCCTGAATGTTTATTTTCTATACCAGTTTACAAAAAGAGTACCCCCTAGATACAAATACGTATATACTCTAATTTTGGCACTAATATTGCGCCATAGTTCTTGCAACTGTAATGTCGAGAGCGGAAGTATGGCGCTCCATTTGTTTCATTATTCAATAGTGAAAAATATTGTCAATGGCGAAATATGTTAACAATGATGTAATGTGATTGTCAATACTTGGGTTACCTATTGTCAATGATTATCCGATTCATTGTCAATAACTATCGTCATGTTTGTCAATAATTGGGTGCCTATTGTCAATAATTATCCGATTCATTGTCAATAAACTATCGTGATGTTGTCAATAATATTGGGTTGCCTGTTGTCAATGATTATCTGATTCATTGTCAATAATATCGTCATGTTTGTCAATAATTGTTGGAATTATTGTCAATAATTATCATCATTATTGTCAATGATTGCTCAATTTTATTGTCAATAATTATCATCATTATTGTCAATGATTGCTCAATTTTATTGTCAATAATTATCATCATTATTTTATTGTCAATGATTGTTCAAAGTATTGCCAATAATTATTCACCCGTTTTTATTCGATGTCCCTGCTCCATTCCGGAATGGGTCACCATATTTTACTGCGCATGCGCATGAACTACCAAGAGCCACGTGGCAGGAGTTGACTCACTTACACAAAAAGACCAGAGATTAAAGACTTACTGCAATTAACTCACGACCTCCCCAGAACACGTACTGCAGGAAGCTTTAGCAAGGGTCTTGAAGTCGAATGGCAGCCAACGAGCAGGAAGCTCAGG